>NW_009936189.1:187600-198061 GCF_000696875.1 Nestor notabilis | reverse complement strand
CCTGCTGTTTTCTTTTGGACCTTCTCCAGATGTCCATTTGGACCCGTATCCAAAAGATGAGTACAGCTGATGAATGGCTTGACTTCCCTTGTCTTGAATACAACAGTCCTCAAAGAAATCCTCTGTGCTATTTCTTTGTTCTATATTCCTAGCCTCACTTCAGCCAGTGTTTTGTCCAAAGAGCCCTCATAGGACCATAGGAATGTCCTTGTCCTGTCACCTTCCAATTTGATACATTTTTTCTTGACTGCTTCGGGTCATTTCTAGTTCACAAACACAAACAACTCCAACCAAACAATTGTCACATTCACATTAATGTTTCAGAAGAAAATTTCTTAGGTAGTTTGAAGAACCTGTTGCTTTGTCTTTGCCAGAGGGATCTTCATGGGTGATGTTGATTTAACCATTACTACACAGGGGCATGCACTGCTGCACTGCTTAGCATATATCACATTTAGCATGTCACATGTTTAGCATGTTTATTATGAAGTGACCACCATGATCCCTAACTTCAGCTAGCATCCTGATTGTCCACAAGTTAAAGAAAATCTCCATGGGAGCATCAGTAGAAGGGAAGCCTCTGGATTAACTCCAAGCATAAAACGTACCAGTGAATGCTGCAGAGCTGAGTGATGGATATAAATATGGGATGGTATTCGTTTGGGTATTCCAGCTATAGGCCCGTGAAAAAGTAAAAGCTGCTCATGCTTTCAGGATCATAACTGTAGAGCAATGCTTCACGAAGTCTCAAATGAGAAGTTCGACTTTGCTGCTGGCAAACCCACACAGAGTTCATCTACATTAAGCCTGATGAATGTGGCATTAGGCAACAATCCAGAACTCCATGCCCCCTAGGCACACTTTCTGCCTCTCTTGTTTAATTTCTCTTCTTTTATTAAGACTCAAACTTTTCCCTGGCCAGCTTAGAACATATCCCAAACTGACTGGGACATGGATAATGTCAGAGGGGTCCTAATGAGCTGCCACAGGTACTTGCCCTAAAGGCTCCTTAGAGAACCCTTTGCAGCTGTTACTTTCATGCATATGAGTAGTAGCTACTACTCTCATACTACCAAAAAAATAGGAAAGCCTCATAAAGGAAAAAAAAATTAAAATAAAAAACATTCACTCAACTATCTGTAGCAATTCATGGGGCATCTTAATATTGCAACAAAAAAAGTCCCCTCTAGCTTTCAAACTAATCAACATGTTGCTTTAATACAGCTCAGTAAATTAAAACATATCCAGTCCAACTCATTAGTTCCTGACCATTAACTTCCAAGCCTTGAATTCCCACTGAACAGGTAAGCAGCTACTTTGAAGGTTTAACTGGTGTGACTCTACCAAAGTACAAGCCACCATTACACATGAATAGTTCCTTTCTTCCACCCTCGGTCTGACTTGGTTACACTGGGAGTGCTAAATAAACACTACTTGAATGCACTGAGGGAAGGGGAAGGTTGGTGTCCATGTGAGAGAGAACTTAATTATAGTCTGGAACAGAAAGACACAGGGGGACACATTAGGCAACCAGTAGGATGCAGCTTGATGCTTTCTTCCTCCACTGATAATACGTGCATCCAGCATTTAGCAATCATAAATACTCATCTGACATGTTGTCTCTTGAACCTAGATCATGATAAATAAGTTGAGTACATAAGATAATGTTGTTTCATCACAGTCAGCAGAGCCTAGTATTGTAATGCCTTATTAGATAGTCAACAGTGTGTTCCCAAAGCCTTAAACAACATCTTCCATGTAAAGAGTCATCTATATTTAATCAACAGGAGTCATATCAGTCCCATTTTAGAGTGCTGCAAGGGTTTTGCAACACTTTTTTAAAGTACCAAGTAATATGTGCTCTAGCATGTCTCATTTTTTGTCCTTTCTGATTTCTAACATGGTTTCCATGCTAATGATTACAATGTAAACCAAATATAAGTAGTTTCAAAAACAAAAGTACATTTGGAATCATTGTGTTTATCTTTAGAGACTAAGAGTTGCAAAAAATGAATGGATCGAGGGGGATTAAAGACTAGGCTAATTGTTCATTAAGCAACCTAAGACCGATTAAGTGTGCTAATCCATTCAGTATTTTTTCTATTTGTTTCCATTATTATCCCTGCCAAAATTCTTCTGCATACGTTACTTCACCTATGTTTATTTATTAATAAAGGAATTCACTTGAAATGCAGGTCTTAAATCTTACAGTCCTTTCCCAAGGAAAACTTCCACGACAGCAACAGCAGGACTTCAAGATGTGATTACAACTCTCTGTACTGCTCTTTTCCTAAAATAAAATGTAATCTCTTTCAGTAAGATGAATGTGAATGCATTCTCAATCTGTATCGATTCCAGATACTCTCCATGTTTAATTAAGACGTATTATTCTGCAAAATTCTGCATAGTTCTATGTAATGTCCTATGAAAGTGGTTCTTATTGTACCTGACCCAGAAGAATGGTTCTAAAATTGATTACTGATGGCTGACTACTATTATGTATTAATTTTTACGTTATTTTGATGTGTAATTGACTATCTGTTTGCCAGATAAGTAGAGGATGGAGAGTTATTGATAGCTAATTTGATTATCACATCTTCCAAGTTCCAGAAAGCAATGGTTTTTTTTCACATCAGCTACACTTAAATATTGACAGCTTATGGCCCCAAAAAGGGGAAAGTAGGCTCATCATACAATTATTCACATAGGTATTACCATAAAAATGAGCAACAGACCAGGTAGCAGTTAAACAGAAATGGATCTAAGGCTGAAGAATGTCAGAAGCAGGGCATGACTCAACATCATGGTATCATATTGTAGTGAAAAGGGGAAATTTCCTACTGGAATTAATAAATAGGAATGTTGTCTGCAAGGTATAGAATGTAAACATTGTTCATTACCCAACACTGATAGGGACATCTTTGGGCTATGGTGCTTAGTTTCAAGAATCACATTTTAAGAAGAAATACAGAGACAGAGTCCAGAGAATATCAACAAGAAGAATTAGAGGTGTGAAAAAATAGATTTATCACAGGTAAGTAACAGGCTTAAATTGTCACACAGAAGACTAGGCCTCAGGAAAAGTTTTTAATGGTGAAGCAACAGGATAAACTTCCTGGGAAGTCCAGGAAGTTCCTATCACCAGAAGTGTTTAAAAACAAGCAAGCCAAGACATGAATTAAGTAAGACATAAGTAAAGTTGATCCTGATTTGGGTAATAGCAAAGGAAGATCAAGATCTTTCAGGGTCCCTTCTAACCATCTTCTACTCAAAGTGACCTGAACATCACTCAGATTTCCTACCCCAGGATGTTACAATGTAGTACTCTGTATTGCAAACATCTACCTCTCCAGAAGGCAGACTAGACATCTGCCAGCAAAGCAGCACCTTCACTGTTCGCTTTTGAAGCAGAGGCAATAAAAACAGAGAGCAGCATGATTCTCTTGGGGAAGAGGGGAAAAATGGACAAATTTCAGGAGCAAACAAGGTTGTCCTGCAAGAGAGAAGTAAGCTCTGCCATGCAAAGGCAGGCAATGTATGTATGCAGGGAGATAGTGCACGAGTTTCTGCTTAATTCACACCCAGACATATTGCAAGTGCCTATTCAGTTTCTGCCCTACTCTAGGAGCAGCAGCACAGTGTATCATCTTTAATACAGACAGACTGTAATACAGTCTGTCACGTAAAAACTATTAAAACTATTATAACAGTCTCACCTCTTACTGCACGGGCCGTGCAGAAGTGTGTGCGTCTACAAAAAACAACATTAAGTGAGCTCTAATATTAGGTCAACAGAGAAACAAGACAGTAAAAAACTGCATAATTCGCACTGTCAGCTTCAAAGTCTACTCTGCATGTTCACAAGCTTTTATACCCTCATGTGTAGGCAATACACTGTATAAGGTTATAAAGTAATGTATGGATTTTGAATATTTGCATAAGGAAATGAATGCAGTAAATCTATCGACGTCGCCAATGCAGAACTACTGTAACTCTAATGCTTTCTGCACTGCAGTGATGATTATGAAACTAGTAGGTATTTTATGTTACTAACTCAAGGCATCATCTTTAACAAATAGTCATAAAACAAACTGGCAAAAATATAAACTGCAGAAACATGAGTAGGAAATTTGTTCCCTATGTTCCTATATGTTCCCTATCATAGACAAATTTTTACTACTGTTACCCAGTAATTATTTAATCAAAAGTATACTTCAGGAAAATCTAAAATAACTGAGAGATTTCAGTTATTAGAAATAAAGGCCCAATCTGCATGTTAATTACTAAAGCGGGGTTAAGTATATGTTAATAAAAGTGTGAGACAGTGTTGAAATTCAAATAATTCCTTGGAGATTTTATGGCTGATACAAAATGCAAAAAAATTCAGAAAGATGATTTTTCAAAATTAATAACTTTTTCTTAAAGAGAGATAGAAAATAGTCATATTCTAAAAGGACATTACATTTTGTCATGAATTTGTGAAGAAAATGTATTATTCATATCACTGGTAGAAAAGACATTTAGCCTAAATCATATTCTTTTTTACTCTGAGATTTTTGTCCATTCAGAAATTACTATGTCTTTCATCATTCAAAACCCCTCTGCACTGACCCTGGAGAACACTGAAATATTCCTTTTATCCATCCTAAATCAGGTGAACAATAAAAAAGTATTGATTTTTCATACAGTATAAATAGTTCACGAACATATAAAAATTTTATTCAAGACTCAGTGGGTCAAATCCTAGGCTGTGATAAATCAGGACAAAAGTCATTGGAGCTGCTTGGTGTAACATACACCAATGCTGTTCAGTTTGTCAGGTGTACTGCACTTCAATCTTTTAACAGCTTCAAGAGATCAATAAGATCTGCAGTTTCAGATTTTCAAATGTCAGCCCTCTTCATTCCCATACTCTTACTCAAGCAGCAGAGAGGACTTTGCAGCAAAATCCTTGCACTGCAGTAAGCTCTTACCTTCAGGCATTCTCACTAGCCTCTCTAATTGAGACTGGACACTGCACCAGTGGGAAGCTGCTGAGGAGATGATGGCATGAGAACATGAGTCATGAACATGCTATCCCAATCCCCCAACCAGTGTAAATCAGTGAAACTGCACTGTTACAAGCTCCAAGGACAGAGACAGCTTGTAAATATGGGAAATATGAGGGTTGTGCAACATAAATAAGGCCGGAAGAGACAATTCAGTCTATCTCCTGCCCAAAGAAGAGTCAAATTTAATGTGTTACTTCTGAAAAAAAGATTATCTTTTTCTTGAAAGCCTCTGATGGTGGAGAATCCACAACTTTCCCAGGCAGCATGTCCTTTAGGATGAGAACATTTTGCCTAGTATCTAGCCTACACATTTATTTGTGCAGTTGAAATTAATTTCTGCTTTGGCTAATGACTGCAGCTGAAGTTCTCCTTTCATTTTAATTTCTCATCTCCTGAACTTGATGCAGCTTTGCTTACAATCTGGTCTGGCCACATCTATGATGAACCTGAGACTGATGATGGGATCTGGAAAACTCTCCCAAGCCAGTCTGTCTGTGATTTCTCTAGTTTTCTGAAACTGGCTCACTTCTTGGTCTGAGACAGTTCCAAGCCTGGTGAACTCATTGTCAAGCCATGAAAAACTCAAAGTAATACCTGTGGAACAACCACAGTCCTAAGGTTGTGGTTTTTAATTTGTCACCTCTTACAGGGGCATTCTGGTTTTAGCACAAGAAATGGAAACCAAGATAGGTTTTAGATTGTTTCTGCAGTTAGAGTGGTGTGTTCCAAAGAAAAGCATTTCTTTCTGGGTTTTGGCACAATCCCATCAGTCCTTCCTAAATTGTAGCACCAAATAATCTGATGCTCCTTAGTGAGATGAAAAAACAGCCCATCCATTATATTTTATCTTAAATGGCATCAAGTCCTTGTTGCATGATGGTTCCAACTAATGATTAGCATGATTCACTGTTATCTCTAATGTTTATTAGAGAAAATATGTAGATTATATTAAAAACTCCATGTTTGGCAAAGAAAATATTGATTTGAAAAGAAAATAGCGTGTAAGTAAAAGAAAGAGCCATTGCTGCTGAAAAGGGGTTGATGAAAAGGGTATTGAGAATGGCAGAAATACCTATTTTTCTCTGATAATTTTTTCTCTATCATTGGACTACTGTGCTATGATCATTAAAACCTCCCAGACTGACTCAGATGGCTTAATACTCACTGTGCTTCCTAATTTGATTATTGAAAAGAAAACAAATCAGTTCAAAACATTTCCTGAGTAAACAGTTACTGGTAACACTTCATCCTTGGTCACTGTTCTTCACGAGGGCTTGGTCTTCTCTACTTGCAGGCAGCAGCCTTGGCTAAACCTCAGGCTCGTGGGTATTTTTTCACCAAGGAGATTCACTACAGTGTTTTCCTTGCCCCATGGTCAGCCTTCACTTGATGCCATAGACAGCTCACTTCCCTTCTGAGAGGGAAAGAAGGACCTTTATACTGTCAGGTGGGCAGAGATATGTACAGACTTTTTCATGCCTGTTGCCCTCCCTACAGAGTGCCAGCCATACTCTAGGGCCGGAAGTTCTTCCTCCAGTCTTCCTATTTCAGTGCAGGCACACAGCTAATGACATCCTTCAGATGCTTCTAAGCCACTTTCTTCCCTGAAATTTTCTAAGAGCCTCCAGACTGTGGACAGATTGTCTATCAAGTTCCTTTCTGCCTCCTGCATCTTCAGGAGGCATCTTCGGGAGGCAGGTCTTCTCTGGTTTCTAACACCCATGTGATTTTTTCAGAGTGACAGCAGAGAAGAATACCTAAAATTACAAAACAGGCTTATTTTCTCAGCTCAGACACATTCCTCTGTGTCACACTACAATGTGCCGGGGGACCTTTGGGCCTTTGGATGATCTGGATCTGTGCCTGGCACGTAGGCAGTTGTGTCCTCGCTCTTGCCCACAAGTCTCACGCTGTCTGTAGAGCTGGGAACCTTGTGTCCCTAGCCCTTAGGGTCATGTGTGACTCCAGCCCAACCAAGTGTGTGGAGAACAACTCTAAAGGCTTGGTTGATTGCACAACTATGCTAATTATTTTGCCTTTAGGTCCGAACTTCATATCATTTAGTCTCCCTGCAAACTCCTTGCAGTTAACCAAATAGTTGCATTTCATCTCAGACATTTCAGACCTACATCACATAAAACCTTTTTCTAAGGAAGCAGGTAGTTCTTTCCTCTTCAAATCAAATACACGTATTTACATTGAATCCTTCTGCATATGACTAACAGGGAAGGTAATATTTAATTTGCCTCACATCTCTCATAAAATCCAACACTTTCTTGATTCCCACTCAGATGGCTGGAAGAACAAGAAGTCTCTCTCCACTGTCCCTTCTATGATATAATCTCCTTTTCACCAGGTCAGAAGGAGCCTGGGGACTTTGAGGGGGAGGGAAAGGGAGTATCTGTAGTGAACTTTCACACTTTTCGCCACTTCTTTCACTACCCAGGAACTGGGACTTCTTTTGGTCATTTCACTCCACAACCTGATTCTTTGTTCAAATCAAGGAAAAGAAACATCTGAGGGTGGGATTTATCTTAACACACATCACATGAAGACAGACACAACCACAGCGTGGAGGTCTGCATCTTTGGAAAGTCATATTGCATGACAAAAAGAATTAGACTTTTAAGGAGTGATTCAACTGACCTCTTTTAGCATCTATTACAGGAGGAAAGGAATCATGCCAAAAAATGTTTTGTTAGGTTTTTTTTTTTTTCTATAAACTGAATGCAAAGGGACCTTTGAATAACTAGATCTCATGTAGGAACCTATAATCTGGTTGTTTGATTAAAAGAATCTAACCTAAATGTCTAGGGTAGGACTCTAGTAGACCAAGCTTGGTTTTATCCATGTTTAGAATGATAGAATCGTAGAATCAACTAAACTGGAAAAGACCTTTAAGATCATAAAGTCCAACCATTACCCCAATACTGCAAGGACCACCACTAGTCCATATCACTGAGGGCCTAGTCATAATTTCAGTCAGAGCCTGCTCTTTGACTGACCACAAACAAAATGCCATGTCAGCAAGAGTGGAAAACCTGGTTGCTGCTGTTTTTTCTCTGGTCTTTGCCAGGTTGCCCTCCTTCATCCATTTCTTCTAGAGTCAGCTCTGCATCTCTTCTGAAAAGGAAATCTCCCTGCAACACAAGATCCTCAGTAAGTGGGAGGCAAAATGTGTGTGAGACCCCAAGATACCATCTTTATTATTTGGAGATAAGTTTATCTTATAAAAGGAAGTTTTTATCCCAGAATTCAGAGTTTGCGTTTCCACTGAGATTTAACATATTTACTACATGCAAAAGCAACAATTTACTTATGCTGATGGGGTTTTTTTTGCTCTCTGAAACTTTAAGAGATAGAATCATAGAATTATAGAATGGTTTGGGTTGGAAAGGAGCTTAAGACCATCCAGTTCCAACCCCCTGCCATGGGCAGGGACACCTCGCATTAAACCATGTTGCCCAAGGCTCTGTCCAACCTGGTCTTGAACACTGCCAGGGATGCAGCATTCACAACTTCCTTGGGCAACCCATTCCAGTGCCTCACCACCCTCACTGTGAAGAACTTCTTCCTTAGATCTAACCTGAACTTCCCCTGTTTCAGTTTGAACTCATTACCCCTTGTCCTATCACTACAGTCCCTAATGAAGAGTCCCTCCCCAACATCCTTATAGGCCCCCTTCAGACACTGGAAGCTGCTCTGGGGTCTCCACGCAGCTTCTCTTCTCCAGGCTGAACAGCCCCAACTTTCTCAGCCTGTCTTCACATGGGAGGTGCTCCAGCCCCCTTATCATCCTCATGGCCCTCATTTGGACTTGCTCCAGCAGCTCCATGTCCTTCTTATGTTGCGGACACCAGAACTGTACACAATACTCCAAGTGAGGTCTCACAAAAGCAGAGTAGAGATGCCAAGTCTTTTTAAAAAACTTGTCATCAAAGGACATTACCAAAAGGATCACTTTATATATGCATCGTTATACCTATGCTTTCCTAAGTGTACACTGATGACTTCTGCCAGAGACTGACAAACATGGGCTACAAAGGCCTCTGTTTAAAGCCAGTCCAAAGGTTCTCAAGTTCTTAGTGCTACACAGCTAGACTTCAAGTGGGAATTAATACAGGGAAGTCCTCTTGTTTGTTTTATACAAGAGACCAAGCCAGAAGGTCATTGTGGCCCCTATGTCTTTAAAGACAGCAGACATGCAAATTAGCTATTCATAATCATCAGGGATGCCAAATTAAAACTGTGCTAAAGTGAGGAAAAAATATTATTAGAAAACCCCTCAAACATTCAAGTCTAGGCTCACTGTTCATCTTGATCTTGTTGATTTGAAAGATTTGCATTTCAGACCTTTCTGAAAATATGAAGTTACTCATCCAATTGTCTCATAGTGTCAACACTGGTCGAATATTAAAGTAGTCAAATATGCAAGCTCTTCTCAGTTTACATACCATGCATATGTGATAACTTTCATCTTGGTTATAATAAGGACTGAACCAACAATTTTCTAAGCCAAAAACTTAACATTCTTAAACTACAACACTGCTTCCTGTTCATAAAGCTGAATTAGGCTCAGAGCTTCTGTGGTTTGAGTGTGGAGGAGGTTGCACTGCACAAATTAAAGCAAACACACTTCCTTCCAAGTGATGCTGTCAGAAAGTGACTTCTGCTAGACTCCAGGCTTTTGTGTAGGGGCGTTTGCAGTATCATAAATACCTGCTTTGCCTCCTCGAGTCAAGAGTTCCTGAGACCTTGGATCACCTGATTTCTGTTTTGAGCAGATTCCCTGACAGGGTCCTCCAGATTTTAGTTTAGTTTAAATTCAGTAAGTGGTGAGTTCAGTTCCTTCTTTTCTTTCTTTTGCCTTTGCTCTCTTCTGTTAAAAGCTGTCATGCATTTGAAGCTCTCTGATAAAAGGCTATACTTCCCCCTTTCTGCATAAAACAGCATGAATCGGAGACTTACAGCCCCCAGGAGTGGATACTCATGATTTCCCTCATGTACTCCTTTCTCCTCAAAGCTACCTTTTATTCTTCCTCCCCTGCTGCACTTTGCAGTGTCTCTCATTCTGAGATTGGCTCAATTAGACCTAGGGGAAGTCTTTCCTGAGCCTGTCAAGGCTTCCTGGAGATTCCCATGTACTGTTACCTTGCAGAGATTTCCCCACCTGCTTGATTTCCTCTTCTCTAAGTCAGCTGACTCTAAGCCCCCATAGACAGCACTACTAACAGGATCAGTTCAAGACCATTATAACATCCATCATCTGTTAGATGGGTCTTCACCACAGTCAGAAATATAATCACTTCCTTGATATGATTTGGGTTAATGTGGTTCATTCTTTTACATATTCAGATTGTCCTACTTATTAGTTCAAGATGGTCCTTCTCACTTTGAGTGGCATAACCAG
>NW_009936189.1:187232-187568 GCF_000696875.1 Nestor notabilis | reverse complement strand
TCAAGAGCATACGCCATCTGCATCACTTAGTCCTTAAAGCCTGGGTTGTAATATATCCTTGAGGATTCAGGGATTTGGGGAAGTTTTTTCACTTTTTACCACTTTCTATTCTATCTTTGTATCAAAGGTCTATAATCCCCCAAACATATTCCCTTCCAGCAATATCTGTTGATGTGGCAGGCAGCCACTGGACCTACGGAGGGACTACACGTAGCGCTGTTGCCGATCCCCAGTACTGACCTGCCAAGATGATGCAGTTGCACTAGGGCTTTTGAGGATTTGCTTTTCCTTCTCTAGGACTGCATTATAAAACCTGGAATTTAATATTAACATATT
>NW_009936189.1:174435-187201 GCF_000696875.1 Nestor notabilis | reverse complement strand
CCTGCTGTGTTTAGGAATGTGCCTTTTTGCTGATGTCTTTACAGCTGAAAATGTCTCTCCAGCATGAAATTGAAGGATCTCCACTGATATTCATTAAATAACTTTTGAATTATTGCACCATAAACATCAGGGAATCAGACCACATTATGCTTTTGTAGCATTTGAATTCAAAAATCCACCAGCACTAACTTTCTTATGGTCATAGATGTGACATAAATGTGGGTGACATGGTTTAGCGTCTTGGGCAACATGGTTTAGTGCGTGGTGTCCCTGACCATGGCAAGGGGATTGGAACTAGATGATCTTAATGAGGGTCCTTTCCAACCCTAATTGTTCTATGATTCTATGATCTTATGTAGCTAAATAGACTAAGGGGTCTGTTTTCATAGATACACCTTATTTTATGTCTCATCAGGCTACATACTTACTGCTTAAATCAGCCAAAAAATACTTACAGAACAAGGAAACAACCTGCCTTATGACTCATATATTACCAGGTCCAAACTGTTCTTAACCTGCTCCAGTCCAAAGTTAACATATTTTTAAAATAATCCTCAGCGCTTGACTAAAGGTACAGAACTCGTGTCCAAAAATTATTCACTTCTAATGTCAAGTCGTGTTAACATAAATGTGTGATATAAGGCTAGACATTTCATAATACTGGACATCCGCCTTTGAAAAATTCATACGTCATGTTCAAGCAAAACAGTCGTAGGAGAATATTAAGGATGTTACTGATCTTTTTTAAAGGAGGAACATAATGAATTGAAGGAGTTAAGACCATGTTTTCCACAAATACAGATGAGCAAGCAGCTAAAGATTATTAAGATGACATCAAAGACTGTAAATTCATAGAGTTTTATCCGTAGCTTGTATCATACGTCTGAGCACTGCAATTTCAACGCCCCTCTCTATGATTTACTCAAAGGTGTGGATTTTGCCTAATTATTCCATAAGATCATGGGTTTTATCTGGCCAATTAACAGTCTTTCCCCATGATTTTTTGGTTTGGTTTGGTTCTGAGAGTTGAGAAATGCTGCGGATATTAAGCAGAGCAGACAACCTTGATCTCTGATCCACCTGCTAATTCTTTATTGGATATTCAACATAAATTCCTTGCTTAGACCTGCCACAGAAATGAACAGCAGCTCAATGTGCAGCAAGTGAGGAACACAGACAATGCCGAGGATAAAGCATTTTCTATTTCTGTGAGCTATTTTTAGTTCACAGACTGTTATTCCACTGAGTAAACTCAAGTCAAGTAAAAGAATTTGCACTTTGCAGGCTCATCTGCATAGAGCACTGGATCAGTCGGAATTCTCAATACCTTTAATGTGCTCATATATTTAAGACTTGTCTGGTGATGTTGTGTCTGGCAGATTGCTGTGGCAAATCCAGCCGCACTTCTTCTATAGACCAGTCATCCTGTTGTATAATAAAATACACCCAAAACTCACATTGTGCTAAAATAGGTGCCATGATCATCTAAAACCAGCTGGCTAGCAACTTGCAGAAGCCCATACTATGTTTATATTGTTTCAATAAAAATGGCAATCAGTGCTTTCACCTTCCTAAGTGCCTCTTGCTGGCCTCTTGTCTCCTTTTCCCTGTCATCAAGGGTAATGATAAGATTTCAGGTCTCCCATTTCTCAGAGCAAAGGGCCATGACTCACGCACCAGGGTGGAGATATAGGCCATAGTCTAAATCTCCAATTCCCAGTGATCAATTTAGCAATTCTGACTTCAGCACTTTCTGTACTATTTTCTTATGGCAATGACAGCGTAATTGTCACTGACAGTGTCTTGCCATCTAGCTTTTCAGCACTTCAGTCTTTCTTAATACAAGTGTAG
Source organism: Nestor notabilis (assembly GCF_000696875.1). NCBI lineage: Eukaryota > Metazoa > Chordata > Aves > Psittaciformes > Psittacidae > Nestor > Nestor notabilis. The sequence goes on along the minus strand of NW_009936189.1, from coordinate 185,350 downwards.
GTGGTCTTCTATTAGCTAATTTTTAAAAAAGGCCAAAGGAATCTTGATCCTTTTTCTCTTGTGTCAGGTTCAAAAATAGTCCCTTTCTGTCAGTGGTTTTCACTCTTTTTCTCATTGCTAAACCCATCCTATTTTCCCCTTGTGGATACAATTTCTCTTGTAAGTGTATTGTCATTAGAATAGTAGAAAAGCATAGATGTAGGGACGTTAATCCTGGACCCATGCAGATTCGCATACTGCACACTCAAAGCTGCAGTTTTACTGTTATTGGGAAATAGCATTGTCCTGGTCTCAGCTGGGATAGAGTTAATTTTCTTCTTAGTATTTAAAAAATTGAAAATCCTTACCTTAAAAACAATCTTTGGGATACCAGATCACACACTGAAAAAGAGTGTTTCAGACGGATTTCTGGCTAAGGCTTTGGAAGAGCAGACAATTATATGGATGAAGTTTTTCTTCACCTAAAAGCTTTTCCACAGTACTTTCTTCTACATTATTCCATTGAAGTGGGATTTTACACTCTTGGCTCCATAGGAATTCATCTCTAACCCGAGTATTTATCCAATTCATCTTTATGCTAACATTCCAAAAACCAACATCTGTACTATGTATGCTGAAATACATTAGTAGAAACACATCTCCCCATGATGATGAACTGTACCTGTCAGCAGGTACCTCTCAGCAGTTTCTTGCCACCCTGTCAGCTACAAATCCACATCCTGAGACATAAGTTATTCTGGTTTGTGACTGCTGGATGGGATCCTGCACATTCATACAGTTGATGCCCAAAGGATTGTGTCCAGCTCTCATTACACTGGTTCATTACTGGACAAAGTGAAGCAGATTTCTCTTTTCATATCAGTGTGACTACTTCAAACATTGCTTCTTGACAGCTCTTTTCAATGTGTTAAAGCAGGAAAATAAACTGCTCATGAGAAGACAAAGCTTCTCCGTTTTGTTTGCCTGCTTGAGGATTTGTGGCAGCTGTTCTCAAACCCCTCTGTGGTATTCGCTCGTGCAGGTAACTTCCCTTAGGCTCACACAGGTACACAACATGTTTAGATGATATATAGGTTGTTGAGCATCCTGAGCATCTGGTACAACTGTGTAGGTCTGCTTCCAACACCTCACATCTGGCAGAGACTTTCCAGTGTATCTAGCAAAATCCATGAGCTGCCTCTGTGTTAATAAGCAAATAGATATTGTCTTACATCTTTTTCAGAATATCAGAAACCACAAAGAGTTCTGCTAATCCCTGTCATGACCCATTACCTTAGGCCATTTTCTTAGATGTCTTTGAGAAGGGAGAAGCTCCCAAATATAGCTGTTGGAAGAGTTAGACATCCCGTCTACCTAAGACCAGATTAATTAGTCTTCAGTTAAGGGAGAGCCAGGGTTCCTCTTTTATAAGAATTTTTCCTGAGGTGGGATGAATCTGTCTCCCTTGAGGTCTCTGCCTTTCTGCACTGATAAGAGAGGAAGCTCTGTTGATATACATGTCTAGGCTCCAGGCCTTTGGATGTTTAAAATTAAATAGGAATAAATTCACCCATTCTGCTTATTTTTTTCACCCATTGTAACCACTGGGGATAATTTGCCTAACCTTCTTTCTTCTTGGTAGCAGTTTGGAGACATTACTTTTTTAGCACTTTTAAGTTTCAGATATTTTAGCACAAACTATGATGTATATTAGCAGTGGAAATATTATGATATAGTAGGGGATTCACCACATGCTTCAGTTGTTTTTATAACCATTATTTCTGTGCTATCTTAATGCAATTTTCCACAGACTCCCTAGTTATTAACCTGCATTCATCTTTTATATCCCTCTCCTGAGGCTTGTTGTAAGACTATATAGAAGATAAACAAATTACAGATGCAGGAATTAATTGTTGCCTCACTGGAGCACCCTAATCAAGGGATTTTAGGAACATTGGTTAGAGTGTAGCAGCCCATAGGACACAGTGATGGGAGTGGTAGGAAGAAGAGTTGAATTAAACTACAGAAAATTATAAACAAGAAAATATCCAGATTAGGGTGTTCGGAAACCAGAGAAAGTGACAAAATGACAGTAGACCTCCAAGGAATGAAGCTTTGCAAAACAGATGTTAAACACTTCTTCCAGCAACATTTGCTCCCCATTGCAAACACAGGCTTCTTTAAAAGCCATGTCCCCTCTGCTGAGTTTTTTAGACAGCTCTGCCTCTTCTTACTCTTTATTTCCCTGCCTGCTTAGGATCAGGCATAGAAATGCCCACTCCCTCTGAAGGGAGTGGGGTCAAAGTGTTTTGACCCTTCCTGGCAGAGCTTTGCTGTTCCCTGGTCCCAGTCCCATCTCCAACCCAGGACAGCTGCCCAAGACTTGGCAGCATGGGCCTGGGGAAGGCTAAGGAGAGTGTGAGGCAAAGGAAGAAGGACCAGAGTGCCAAACAGGAAGGTAAAGAACAGCTAAAAAGTAAAAGAACATAGAGAGAAGAGGATAAGAAGGGACAGAATGAACTCAGAGAAATGTGAAGGCACATCAAGATGACTGTGTGTATTAAGGAAGTATATGGTGCCTTTGAACCACAGGGAAGCTGTGTTGTGCTACAATGGGTAATGACAAAGAGTAACAGACTGTTGCTTTCCCTGAAAATCATGTGGTTGAAACTGATGAAATGCACCAGAGGGGAGATGAAGGACTGGCCCAGTATCAAACAGGAGCTCTGCCTCAGAGCCACCGACAGCACCCAAGCTGGCCCCAGCCAGATGTGCCAGCTGGGAGGCACTGCTGCTCTCCAGGAGCACAATAAAACAGGAGAAAACCCAGGAAATGGGGCACAGGAACCTTGATGAGGCAGAGGGTATGAAAAGGGCAAGGGAAGGATGTAAAGTTTGGCTCCAGAGAGAGTCAGGTTTGCTAGCCTGACCTCAAGTGTACATAGAGCCCATGAGAGGGTGAGAGCATGACTGAGTTCTTTGCTGGAGCAAAAATAGCGACTGTGAAAGAAATGGGAAAGAAGCAGGCAGATACAAAAGAGAAGAAAGCTGGGGAAGAAAAGAAAAGAACATGAAAACACTACCCTCAAAACCAAGGCAGGCATGACAGCCATATTAATTTCCAGCGCAAATGCCCTTCCTCCACTGCAGCTCAATGAGGGATCTGACCACATTTAAGTTTAAATTATGGGTTTTTTTAATAATAATAACAAAACAGAAAAAAAAAAGGCAATGTCAAGAAATAAAGGTCTAAAGTTCAGCTTAATTCTGCAGGAGTAACATAAGGAGAAGCTTTGCACGGAGGTGAATGTGTTCTCTGTCTAAGGAAGAGATTTGTGGGTGGTTTCAAGTAGTTTCAGTGGTGGAGCTGATAATCCTAAAAAGCAATCTCTTCTGTTATGTTCTGTGGTTATTTTTTAGTCACAGCTATCAATCACACTGCTTCTCAAAGAAGGTAAGCATCAGTATCTGCAAAGGCAGCACCGACATTGGAAACAACTTGTCCATAGGCATGGTATCAGTAAGGACCCCATCAATAGGGTCCCCTCTAGGCCTCCTCTATGTCCCCTCTGTGAGAGCTGGGGGGTTTTGGTGTTGATCTACTAGTGCAACAGCTAGAAAAAGTCCCGCACCTCATTCAAAACCACCGGGTGGATTCCCATTTGCCTTGACTGCTCTCTGGACAAAGGGAAATGGTCATTTCTATGCCAGTGAGCTGAAGCAGATTATGGGTATCTATACTGGAAACATGCACTGGAATAACTATAACCGCACAGGTGGAAGCCCGGGTTTTTGACTTGATTATAGTCATTCTGTGTATGACTGGGAGGAAGCATTTTATGATGCTTATGATATCCAAAATCTGAAATGGGTACCTCTCTTTAATTTTTTGTCCTTTAGATAGAAATTAAATCTACACATAATAGCAGCAGCAACAATAACTGGAAATTAGGAAGATGTTTCCCCCACTTGTGAAAACATAACTTCTACAAATTCTCTTGCACCTTCCCCTGTAGCATCTGGTGCTGGCCACTCTTTGACACAATATGCTGGACTAGATTGGACTTGGGTGCAGTCCAACCTGCAAATGTCTGTGTTCCTAAATAAGTTGTAAAGTATTCTCACATTCTGCTTCTCAGCCTGTATAGAAAAGCCCAAATAAAGCATAATCTTTTCCTTTGAGAAATATCACATTGCATACTTTCTTATTTTCCGAAGCAAAATTCCTTTCAATGTTCTCTTCAAAGCACTTGTACTCCTGACAATGGTTTTGTAATGTGCTTATCAAGGCTTCACTTTCCCAGTGGAGAGCCACAGTTAATTACTACAGTCACAGAGTGTTTGCAGCAATGGTTCTTAAGCACCCTGTCATCCTCAAAGTTGTCCAGTTGGTTCATTCCTGAAAACACCACCCAAAACAACAGTGTGTAGAGATGTTCCAATTGCTTTGCATATTTTAGTGTGGAAGCATTTATCACCTTTCCTGCTTCAAATTTGCTGTTTGTTAAACCAGAAACATAGAAACAGGAGACAAAAACACAGCTTTTAAACCTGAATTCCATCATCCCATGGAAAAATGTTTCTTTTTGTGCTACAAATGGAGGATAGATTAAGAAAAGATATTTGTTTAGAAGCCAAAGGGGCCAGACTGGTGCACAGATGAAATCGTTCATTTTCACTATCTCCTTAAATTCAGATCAGTGTTCTTTCAATATACTTTTTGCAATTGCAAAAGGGATCATGCCTTTTATTACATGCATGTAGCTTGTTCTGTAGAAGGGAAATATCTGCATTCCTTAACTGGCACTATTTCAAACAAACTATGTAACGAATAATCCACACGTACACTTCACTGTGGAAGAACACACTGTCCTGGGGCTCCAGCAGGCAGAACCAGGATCTGAACGACATCTAAAGAGCTAATGGAACCGGATGTGGCCAGTTATTTTTCTGGGTCAGGCATAGACATGCTGCCCTATATAAGAAGCCAGTAGTAACAGATCCAACCTTTTAGAAGTGGTGAGCAGCCTGATAGTTCTTTCAGACAGTTCTGTGGGAAAGATGAGAGAAAATCAAGTCCACATAACCAATAATTTTAAGCAGAAAAACTTTATGGGGGTCCTTATGTTGTGGATTTCCAGAAGATGGGAACTTTATTAGAAAACAAACTAAAAAAGTCATTAAATATTTCCTTGTTCCTGTATTTTGTGTACTTCCATGCCATTTAAGGAATTATACAACATACAAAGGAGGAGGACAAAGAAAAACATCCAAGTCTCTTACTCTGCGTAACAAGTCAGCAGTAGAGAAAGCAATCAAACGGGTTCATCATCTTTGGTTCATCCAATTTAAAACTACTGTAGACCTGACCCTTGTAGGAAAAGAAATACCTGGCAGCTATTGTCCAGTCATGTTAGGTATTACATTCCCTCCCCACAGACCACCAGTGGCTAATACATTGATTTTACAATCAGTTCACAACCAACATCTTTAACACCATGCTGGATTATTGCCCCAGCTCTGACTCAGGAACATTTCCTTTAGCTCTTGACTTTCCCTTGGAGACCTCTCCATCAAAGGATTGACCAAGCTCAACCTGCTTTAATTTTGAAATACAACAAGGTAATAAATCACAGCTGCAGGCGAGCTGAGTTACTGCAGTTTATCAGAAAGGGTGCCATACAGTGCCATGACACCTTCCCACTTTGCTCTGCTAGCAGCAGTGTGTATGTCCAGATCTTACCCTGAGGTCAATAGACAGGATCCCTCTTGTGTGCCCACATCGCAAGGGGTGATTTGGAACGGATACAAGTAGCCAGACCACACTTGCAATAACAGGTATTCAAAACTATCCTGGATGCCACAGACTTCTCCCTCAGGCCATATGACTCTTTAGATAACACCCTCCACAGGTAAGCCCGTGCCTCAGGTGTTGGTAGCCTGTTTCCTGCCCTGTGATCCTCCTGGCTGAAGGCAAACGAGCAGTAAACCTGGTGTCCTACAGCACTGCACTGCAGCAGTGGACAACCCCAATGGAACAATCCCCATGCTCAAAGATCATAGAATCATAGAATAGCTAGGGCTGGAAAGGCCATCTAGTTTCAACCCCACTGCCATGGGCAGGGATGCCCCAACCCAACAGTCTTTCCTCTCCCACATAACCCAGCATGTGCTGCACTCCTCCCCGCACTCCTTGGACCGTTAAACTCTTACTGAGAAATAAGAAACTTCATAGATTTGGTGCCTTTCAGATGAGTTTATGGGATTTTTACCCCACACATAAGAAGTATCAGACAGTGACACTCTGCACCACAGCTGCTTCACTGCCAGGCTCCTCATAGCAAGGCTGGGGACTCAGTCTCTGGCTGGCAGACCAGCTGCCTACTGAAAAGAGGAATCCTCTTGCAGGCTCTTGCAGCCAGTGTACAGCTGCTGCTATGGTTTCAAGGGAAATCTGGTTCTCTTACTGCCAGCAGCAATTTATGCACATTTGCAGGTGTGGCACATTTGCTTCACATGACCTCTGGGAAAGCAAAAGCATTGCCTTGAAAGTGTGTCAGTGATACCACTTAGCACTTACATTTTCTACTTCAAAGGGTTCCACTAACGTTAATGAAGGTAGCTTAAAAATAAGAGCTAAACCACCCTAATAACATGAAAATATGGACCTGGAACAAGTATATAAGCAAGAAGGCAAGAAAGTCATTATAAAATGAGGACAATTTTTCTTTAATGAGCTGGCTTTGCCCAATCTATTTTAAATGTAGCTCCTCTGATTAGCTGAAACCCTCCAGCCATTTCTTCATAGTACACTGCTGTGGAATATACCAACTAGGGATGTGAAACTTCAGTTCCTGTGACCCTGGTGGCCTGGGAGAAGATAATATTCCATTTAGGAAGATATTGAATTACTTCACTTGCCATTCCAGACTATTTTTTGAGATACATGTAAATGTCTGATGCAGAGTCTCTCAAAGAAAGATTCAGCCCCTGTTTTGAAGCTTTGGGACTGAGGGACTGAGATTTGACCAGCAGCTGTAGACAGTCAGAGGTGTAATTTTCTCCTGAAAGCATCATCAGGACAAATGTAACTGTGAACAGATCAGATAGGTTTGAACAAAGCAGGCAAAATTGCCAAATCCAGGCTCCTCTTAAGTTAGTCTCCCATTGCTTTTAATAGGGTTAGGATTTTGCCTGCTGGTCTGAATTCCCAGCTCTGCACTGAATTTACTGTAGTAGTAATCCCTTAATCTCTCTGTGCTTCCTTCTCTATGTGCTCTTTCTTATCTCCTCATCTGAAGATAAGGATGATACTAATGTCTGCCTCTGTGGGTATTATGAGACCTAATTAACTGAGCTTTCAGGGAAACTTCAGCAGCAAAGGCAAATTTCTCATCTGGAGGTGAAACACATACACACGTAAAGGTGTAGATATACCTTTACATATATATAGATAGATATAGAGATACGTAAATATATACATATAAGCTATACCTATCACCTGCCAGACCTTTCTTAATGTCAAGACTCTTTTTCTCTTCGTCTTGTCGTGCTGTTAGAATCCCACTATTTTTAAATGCTGGGCGTTATTCCAAGTCAGTGTGGGAATGTCAGGCAGGTAGTTGTTAAAAAGAAAAGCCTTTGCCTTCTCTTTATTTAATAGCATTTTTGTTCTGTAACCATTGTTCCTGCCACTCAGAAAAACTCCTTGGTTTTTAATGAAAAATCCTAACACCAACAAATTGCAACCCTCCCTTTCAACACAGCCATGCCCTTTGAAATTAATTATGCTTCAGGCAAAGCATTATAACAAGCTTGTGATAAGTGACACCAAAAACTTACAACAAACACAACAAATATCTCCCACTGGGCAAAAATAGCTCTGTACCAGATTGCTTGTTTAGGTGTGGGCCTGAGTCTGCCTGATCTACCTCATCAGCACTGAGGAGTAGCCTGGCCCCACTGATGCCAGCAGAGCTGAACCCCTTTATAGCTGCAGAGGATCTGCTCACTGCACATCCCTCAATCCTGGGCTCTGGTAGGAAGGGATGGCTGCAGGGCTGGGGCAGGGACATTCCTGGTAGGATGATTCAGAGCACCCAGCGGGAGCCGAGAGGAGCCGGGAGCAAAGGAAGTGGAGGAGTTGGGAGGTTTCCTTTCCTCCCAGAATAATTTCTCACAAGCTGTGTCAACTATCCACAGTTAAACAAATAGCTGAAATATCAACATTTCCCGTTCAGAGGGAGAGGCGGAACCGGTTACCTTTGGGTTTGTTGTCCTGGGAGCTGCAACAGCCAGTGGGAGGAGACTGCCTGGGATCTTTCGGAGTGTTCACAGAAGAAAATTCCCTTTGAAAACAAACAGCCACAGCCCTGCCTGTAATACAACACCAGGGTCAACCTCTTCTGGATGCTAACATGGGATAACGCGATGCTCCCATGTTATTTAGATCCTCTGCGATGGCTTAGTGATGCCCAAATAGCAGCAGAGTTACATTTGCCACCTGTTTGGCAATGCTGGTAGTGCACAGTGGTTGGTCCTGCTTATTACCAGGACGCAAAGTATTCAGAGAGAGAGAGACACACACAGCAGTTACAGATGCCTCCTGACTGCTGGTGGGCAAATATCAAGGCAAATTCCATCTAACCTCAAAAGCCATATGGCTATAGACACAAAATGAAACAATTGCAATCCTGACAGGCAGATTCATTCTTTCAAAGTGGCTGTATTTGATCTGGTCACTGTCTTTCACTCCTTTTCTCTTCTGTACAGGTGCCTTGCTCCCTGACATTTTAAGAGAGGCAGGATTTTTAATTGTATATCAGATATAGCTGCTTTGGGTCTGAAGACACTTGCTCAGTGCAGGGAGCTGGTTCCCTACAGTGGTGCAGCTCTCTTGTGAGCTTCTGCAGCATTTGTTTTCACTGAAGTCTTACAGATGAAAGACAGATCATGCTTTATAGAAGAGAGGGCAGGGATGCACAATCAAGTTATTGCAATTCAATGTGTTCCTGTGTAGCAGCTGAGCCACACCAGCCAGCTGGGTTCACGCTTTCAGCTTGTGGTAAATGCAGGATTTAAACTATATGGCCTGAGTATGTCTCTGGTCAGATATTCACAATAAATCATTCCCTTCCTTGAGCACAATAACTCCATCACGTAATTGAGTCCTCCAGATACTTAAATCTTTAATCTTGATTTCACCGCTAACTTGCCCTGCTACCATGGGTCATAGCACCTGCTTAGGTTTCAAACTTCAAGTGTAAAATGGGTATAACAGGAGTGCTTACTCAAAAGGGTATTGTAAGGACAAACACAATGAAGCCTATGAGGTGTTTATATATCCTGGATACCTCAGCTGGCCTGAAGAACATTTTACACACACCATTCTGCTAATAAGAATCAGAACAGCAGTGCTTTGCTTTTAATCATTTGCAATGCTCCTCACTATTTTTACAGCTGTGGAGCTGACAAATGATTTAGAGTCTTGTCTTCTGCTGCAGTAAATAGAAGCCAACAAGGCTGTGTTGCTCTATAGGAACTGAGAAGCTCGACTGCTTTGTTGCATGTTTTAATGCAAACCTGCAAGTCACAATTGTTGTACCAAAAGGTTTCCAAGTGTATCCCTTTTGAAAGATGAAATTTTAGGAGCTACTGTTAAATATCCCACATAAACAATAGCATCAAAGATTTGGAACATGTGCAAGTACACCAGAGGGAAATATGGTGATTTACTGAGCTTCAATCAGTTCAATCTAATTCCATGGATTTTACACCTAAAGGACTCGGATTGTTGCAACCGTTACCTGTGAATCAAGCTTGCTCCTGGCAAGCGATAATTAATTCTTAAATCTTGGAAGTTTCTGAGTTTCAGAGACCCCTGAGCACATTTGTATGAAGATTAGACATTGTTTCTTTTCTCCTTTTATCTTTGAAGTCTTCAAAGATTTTAGCTCGCTGTTCAGACTGCATAAACCCTCTCTTGACAGAGACCGCTTTTCTCTGTGCTCGCAGAGGCTTTGGGTCTGACTCGGAACTCCCTTACTCCACTCTGTACCCCACCAAAGTGCACGGAAGGATGTCAGCATCACACCACTGCTAGCGGGGAGGAGAATCAGACCCTTTGCCAACTATGCCAAGTGAATTGCTCACCCCCTGTGGGGAAAATTTACCAGGTAACAAAGCAGTAATTGATATTGATGGTGAATGTTATTCACATTTCATTTTTTTAGACACTTGTTTTCAGGGCTGTGTGAAGCCAGGTTACAGTGATCAAAGGTTGAAGCCTTAAGTTTCCTGTAAAACAACTTCCCCGGGGCTATGCCTAATGTGGGAAGAAATTAGTAGTGAGATTTATACAAGGCACGTACCTAAGCTAAAAGAGACCAAAGATGCTAAATTAGAAGAGTGAGATTTTCTTCTTATTTACATCCCCATGAATTGTAAGCAACTGGTCTGATGCTGAAGAAATTACTTCCTCCCCATCTTTAGTTGGAGTAAGAAGTGTCTGGTCTATAGCAAATGCAGCTGAACTCTTACGTTCACACCTTAGATGAACTTCCTGCTTCTCTCTCCTCAAGCTGTGCTCTTCTTGATCTTGTCATGAAAGAAATATTTTGCAGCTTCATTTCTAATGAGAAAATAACAAAAATACAACTGTACAGGCACAGAGAAGTGTTTGGGGTTTTGTGGTGGTTTTTTTTTTTTTTTTTCCTGTTCTAGGGAATTGTTTTCTGTCAGCTCATTATAGGGAAAAAGGAAAGGGAAAGGTAAAAGAGGAAGATTCATATAATCCAGGAATGCATGTTTTTATAGCCTGGGATAAACAACCCCCAGATAGTGAGAAACTAGAACACCAGGGTTGTACCTTCATCATTCAAAATCCATAAGGATGGTTCAGTTATTTGTATAGCTGGACTCCAGCTTCTTAGTATTA
>NW_009936189.1:99639-174404 GCF_000696875.1 Nestor notabilis | reverse complement strand
TCCTGCTGCTGCCAGTACTCTCAGCTGTCCTCCCTCAGCGACCACTTAACCCCCATAACTTGTGTGAGGAAGTCACTGCTGAGGTGAGTAAAGGTCGCACCATCCAGATGAATTCTTGCAGATTAAGTTTCTACTCAAAGTAATCGCAGTAATGAACTAAGACACTGGGAAAGAGCAAACAGTATTCTGCAGTCTGGACAAAATTGACACCTTTCCATTCAGTAACAACAAGGGTTTAGCCAAATCACTTCAAGTCACTGCAGAAGCCTTCACACTGAAAATACACATCTGTATGTTCAGTGATGCAAGCGATACTTCATTGTCTTGCTCATTAGCAGCTATCATTAAACCACTGTTAGGTGTGAGAATATAGAAGTAACAGAGAAGTGTTTTGTTCAAGACATCAGGGCCAGTGACAGAATCAGAAGTGGAGCCTGAAGCACTCGCATGTCACATCTTCAAGCCATCCCTTATGTTACATTGCTTTCTAATTTAGTGTCCTAACTGGTCTATTCATGCTCAGTCCTAAGCACTCTTGACAGTTTGCTCTCCTGTCATTACGTAGCACCCAGCCTGGTGAAGTAAATGCTCCTAACTCTTGTTATGAATCTTTTTCCCAAAACTTCAATGCATAGACTTGAAATTTTGGACTACTCCTTGAAATCAGCACTTCAGGCCCCATATGCCTCCATCACCCACCCCATGGTGGCCCAACATGCCAGACATGCACCTGCACCAGAGGACTTCTCTCCAGGGGCCACAGGCCAGATGACAAAAAGCCAGGAGAGGAGGTTTATAGCTGAATACCTTTGCCCAAGGGAAAGCAGGCCAAAGAGTACAAAATGTCAGCAGAGGGCATGTTGCCCTTGGTTGAGTGGAGAAGGGCCCCCGCTGGCTGGAAACCCAGAATTAACAACAACAACAACAACAACAAGAAAATTAGTAAGGCTTGCCAGCTGGGGAGAGACATCTGGCTGGTGATCAGAGGGGCCTGTGAGTCAATTAATCCATCTCCAAGCTGGATTAGCACATTGAAATATGCTTCCCTTCACTGCTGCAGAGGGACCTGTTGAATGAGCTGTAAAGATGAATGGAACTAAAGAAATTTTGTTTAGATGAAGAAAAATGGCTCTGAAGTAGCGGGTGGGTGGTTTTTACATGCCTTATGTGCTGGAAGGATTAAACACAACTCAGAGAATTTAGGGCATGAAGCAGCCATTTGGATACAAAAGCATTTGAATTTAAGATCTGATGGATTTAAAATTTGTACCCAGATATTTGCCTATTTATTTATCATGCTTATAGCATAGCTGGGATGAAAGATACTGCAAACAAAGTTATAAATAAACTCTTTCCATCCATTCTTCCCCAGATGTATTATATGAAGTAACTGTGTGTCTCCACAGAAGCTGTTCCTGGGTGCTTTTGCTGTTATATGGAATGGCAGGACTGTTGCTCAGGCATATCATCCTGCAGTTAGCTCTGGAGATTGAGACTCAGTCTCCACCTTCTCTGTCACTGCAGATCAATGGGACATGGTCTCCCTAGATTCTTTTCAGATCATCAAAGATAGGACTTGAAGGGAACTCTGGTCACTGAGTTCAGTTCCTGCTGTCATAAGCCATCAGGTCATACAATCCCTTCTGTGGACTTCTTAAGCTCCCTCTTCAATTTCCTGCTGTTTGTAGGTTTTTCCAAAACTTCATTCTTCTGCTGTTTAGAAGCTTCTTTATAATTTCCAATGTATGTTTATTGAGGACCAGGTTATAGTCATCTGTTCTTGTGCCAGAAATGTCTTTTAGTCTCCTCCCTCCTGAATAACCTGAGGTATCTATGGATAGCTGTCAGAAACTTCAGCTTCCCTTTTACTCAGCTAAATAAGTGAAGCCACATTGGTCTCCTCCTTTAAAACAGGCTCACTGGTCCCCTGGTTATTGCAGTAGTCCTTTTCTACTTGGGACTTAGCACATAGTGGGGACTATTCACCATTTGCCATTTCAATGTGGGCACCCTGGTTGAGAGGCTTAGAGAGGTTAGCTGCATGGGTGCATCACACTGTGGGCATAATGTTCTAATTGCCTGAGAATGGTCGCACATCATTTCAGTTTATGAGACTAGACATAGCTATTGACACTGCTGTACAGCTCCTCATCTGACTGAGCGTGTACACTTCTGATCATCAGTATTCATGACACAGGAGCTCAGAGCTTACAACTACAGCTCCTGAATAGTCATAGATACCAGAATATAATCATCCGTATCACTTAGTTGTTAGTACAACTAAGATTTGGCCAAGAAAACTCTCCCAAAGCAATTCCTGGGAAGAGGCTGGAGACTGTCTCAGCGCCAGCAGCATTCACAACAGCTCCCTGGGATGTGACCATCCATTCCTGGAGTGCCAGAGATTTTAGCTGTAAGAACGCAGATGTGCCAGGTGGCATCCTCACCAGAGAGTGGTCCATGACCCATCCTATTTGCTACAATAATTGCAGCCAAACTGTAATTTTAGCTATTTGGGTGATCAAAAGAATGCAGAATTAACTCTATGAGAGCAGGTAAAAGATATTTTGAATGTTTTTGAAAAACCCCCTTCATACTCAGAGAGTTTTACGTACCGAAACTGTCCACAGCCCCTGGGAATTTGTTCCTCAATTCCTTTAACTGGAGCATCCCCTATGATTTCAGCTGTCACATGTCATGTCTGAGAGACAGTGAGCTTTGACACAATATGTACCTTCAAACAGATACAACCCTTCTCCGGGAGGCAATGATAATTGCTGAGCATGATTTTCTTCTGAATAAATATGAAAACTCCACAGGCAGCAGTCAAAAGAAATTAACTATCCTTTAAGACATTTCACATGAATCCCCTTCTTTCCTCTGTCCCTCTGCTATCTTTCTCTCTCAAGAAAAGTGCCGAAGTGGATAAATTCAGGGCTTATGACTCTGAAAAACATTGTGGCCTAAAGTAATGTAAGGCCAAAACCATGAATATCTGTACAGAACTAGGGTCACATCAGGTTTCCAGTTATCTAGTCCCTATTGTACTATGTCACTCAGTGTCCATTGGCAGCTATTGCTGCTATCCATCACACAGTCCCAGAGATAAAGAGATAAGAATTCTCTTCTGGCATGTGGATGAAGCCTACTTCAGTGAGTGTTTTACCTTGTTGGGAGTCCTAGTTATACTGACACAGTAGTTAAACTACAATATTTGTCACAAATTCAGGTATCTCACCTGATGAACGAGGAAGGCGGCAAGAAGCGCTTATCAGCCTTTTTCTTTAAGTGCAAAGAAATGACTCAAACCTAGTCCCAGTCTGGGACATGTTTAGACCAGAGGTCCAACAGTGCAAAACAGTCTTTGACTGGGGACCACCATCTGTTCTTCTCCTCTGATGGTGTCTGAGAAGAGGAAAGAGACTTACGAAGGAGAGGATACGTGCAGAAAGGGACCAATGCCATGGACTACAAGGATGCAGAAGCACCTCCACCCACTTTCCTACAGGACTGAGGAAGGCATCTCAGGACCAACCCAGCCAGCATTTTGTCCCTCCCCACTAGCTCTTTGCACTCCCTGCTCAGTATGCCACCAGTCTGGCTTCTTTTCTAGGACTCCTGATTTTTGCTCTGTGCATGTACAGTGACGCATTGAGCATTGTGAACCAAGAGCCAGTGGCATAGGACTTTTGTTACAGGTTCTTCTACACGTATTTATCCATTCACTTCCTTCCCCACACCCCAACTAGCAGCCAAATGTGGCTAATTTTTACAGTTTTGAGATATCTATATACTCCTCCATTCATTTCACAGTTGTGTTCTCAGCAATGTATCTTCTAAAACCTTTTTATCCATAAATCAAGGAGTAATTTAATGAAACAAGTGATCATAAGTAGATAAGTGTGCTTGAAAATAACAATTTTAACATGAAATGCAGGTAAAAAACCCTGAGTTTATGGTCTTTATAAATATACCTGAGCTTACTCTCACAGCCCATTAGTATGATGAAAGGAGTCCAACTTGTCTTATATCACAGTGGTGAATATGGGACTTACAGAGATGGAAAAATGTGTCTACACTCACACTTAACACAGAACTACGAATTCAGTTAAGATTTCATGATCATCAGCTCATAAGTTAATGATGGTAAGAGAAAAGAGTCTATTAGGGCAGCTCTAGGAGCATGAAATAGCTCTAAATATCCCTTTACAGCCATTAAGCCATGTTCCTTCAATGTGGCACAGTAAGTGACAGAGGGAAAGGACCGAGGACAAGCCTCGTCAAGATGATTGTCACCAACCTAATCTCTCTCAGCTGTCATCTTACAGGTGTTTGCTGCCAGCAAATACAAACCACCAGCAGTGGCTGTCTCGGAAACAAGCAGTCCCTCATTCAAGGAGGAAAAGCAAATGGGTGTTTTAAACCTACTTTCAAACTGCCCTGATCTTACACTCATGTAAAAGGGAGCCTATGCATTATAAAAAGAAAGTGCTGTTTAAAAAGAGATTATTAGCTTGTTTAAGAGCATGTCTAACAGAAACTCTGGGAATAGTAAGGAAGTGTTCCAAGCAGATTGCCTACTTCATTCAGATGTGTCAAGGAGCTGATCCAAAGATACCCAGGAACTTTAAAAGGCACTGGAGCAGGCCCATCAATTTCTAGTACTAATAGGAGCTGAGCTGTTAGTGCTTTTGCATGACACCCTGTAAGAAAAAGCACTGGCATTTGGCTTACTCAGGAGAGTCTGCACCATCTGTTATTGTACAGACCAAATAATGATATAAAAAAACCCCAAATAAGCGAAAACCCCTGACACTCTGTCACCATTTCAGATTTAGTGAGGTCTTAAAATATTCCTGCATAGGTAGAGAATTTTGCTGGAGGAGAATCAACACAGTAACAGGCTCAATTACATCCAAATTTTCTGTGCAAGATCTGCCAAGCAACTCCTATCATCACAATTGTGAGAGTAACGGGTTTTATTCAAATTCATGTGGTATTTACTACCTACACCCAGACAGATAATGGACAGATAGCAGAACAATGATCAGCAAGTGGCTACCACTTAATTCTTGTTTTATTCTGCAGCTCGCCTGCCTTCATCTGTCTTCCCTTCTGAAGAAGTAATCACATTCTTTCTGTCTCGGATGGAAATGCAATGGCCTATTATGAATTCTCTGCAAGTTTTCAATTTTCCATCCAAAATCATGATAGTGATAAAGAAAACAAAATCCCACAGTACTTGTTTCCAAAAGCATTCAGCTCCATGCATATATGTTAAGCTTTCTGCACTTGGATTTCTTATTCCTGAAAAGACAGTCAACAACTGAACTTTCTAAGTAGCAAACATAACATTCAAGAAGTCTATTTGCCTTACCAAAAACAGTCAGTACTAAATATGGTGAAAAGGGCAGAGCATCCTTAGAAATATTGAAATAAACTATTGACTTGCTGCAGTTCTATTGATTTCTGAAACACAAAGAGAATATGCTGAACAAGAGGAAAAAGCCACTAAGTAGCATCACATGGATGCGGTAGTAAAACATCCTACATACTCTCATCACTGTCAGCTTCCTGCAGGAAGAAAATATGTGTTCAGCCCTGAAAACTGCCTCCTTTCAAAACAAGTATTGGTACGCATTCATTTGCTCTAGCTATCCGAATTCCTTTGGGCTTAGTGAAGCTGTCAAAACCTTACCAGTGCGAATGCTGTTGTGTAAGTAGAATTAATGACTCCTTTTCTGCTTCCCATATTTTAAAGCTTTAAATGAGTTTTATTGCTAGGGGAAAAGGGAGGAGGAATGGAAGGGCTGTCAAAATGGAATTGTAAATCTTTCAGTGTTTAAAATCTTAGACCTGATTGACCTCATGACGGTGCTTCAGACCGGCGTTTATCTTGGTGTTGTAAAGCAAGTGAACTATCTTTACCCAGGCATGAATCCCCCTTCACAATCTGTTGTAACTAGCTGTGGTATGAGGCTCAAGTGAAATGCTCCAGTCAAGCAAGTAAACATCGAAAAACAAACAAAAGCATTTGCATTTGTGGAAGCATTAAATGCATTTATAGTCTGTCCTTTGTGTGTGTAAGTGTTGGAGTGTAATGTGAACGTAGTTGTTCACTTTATGATTGAGCCAATTATTGAATAAATTGAAGTATAAGAATAATTAATACCAATAATAACTGGTGCTTGCTAGACTGGTGTGTGCTGAGGTTTTAGCTGGTGCTTGCCATGATATGGAGTCGTAGACTAAGGGTTGTTTTCAGAGAGGGCTTTCCAGATCCCACAACACATTGTGGACTGCACATCCAGCTATAGGATGGCTATTTCCAGTACAACAAGGAGGACTTCTAGCAACACCCTCCTTACGGCTGCAAGTTGAAGGCTGCCTCCAGAAAGCAGTGTCAGCCTGCCAAGAACCACTGCCTACATGCTGCCTGTCTACACCAGTGGCTCAGTCACAGCGTAATTTAGACTCAGCTCAATAGAGGTTATTGATACCTTCATGTTTCAGCCAGCTGCCCTACACTCCCCTACAGTCATTAGAAAGGCTCTCCATAAAGCACGTTGGAGCAGGAGCCAGACCTAGATGATCTGAAAATCCCATGGGATTTTCCTAAGGAATTTGCATGTGCCCAGAAAGGAGAGGGAGCCCTGAGAAAATGGCTAGGTTATGACATTTTCTCTACATGCTAGCAACAGAGATGATCTCACATGCCTAATTTAATTGTTCATCCATCAATCCTTTCAGAGGATGCAGGTGGTGTAATTCTCTGGAGGGCATCCCCTGATTTACCAGAGTGTGTGTGCTTAGTTCTTGCTCAACCTATCAACATAACTCTCACAACTCATCTTTCTTTTCAAGACATGTCACAATGCTGAAGTGAGGTTTGAGGCATGTTGCCAACTCAGTGAAATCTGGCTGAAGCCTAGAGAGGACAGGATTCATGTCACTATCCAGTGGGACCAAATTTCTGCTGCCGTCAGAGGCATACTTAATTTACCTCCATGCAAAGAAGAACAGAGTGTACTCAATGTCTGCAGTACCATTCACTGGAAGAGTGTGTAGCACATTATAAACATTAATTCTTAGGACACAATCGCAAGGTCAGAAAGTAATATTATCACTAATTTATACAGGTACAAAGAGCCAAAGACAGAGATGACACTGGAACCAAGCTTCAGTGTACTGTTTTACTTACTAGACTGGAGCCCTTCCAACAAATAGAAGAGGATTTTTGTGTGGTATATTGTGAGCCTCATGGGTTTTAATGAGCTGGCTGCAAGAAATATGGGGTGTACATGAGTTTTCCTAAGAGATTTGGTGAATTCAGCCTTTAAATTAGAGATTTTCATAGCAAATGCCAGGATTTTCTCCTCATAAACACAACAGTGAATATTCAGGGCATTTTGAGAGATTCTGACCTCATATAGTACAGCTCTTTTCTCTTGGTTCTGTCACTGGCTATACAGTCACTTCTCCATTAAAATTCATCACCTTTCTGGACAAATAGCTTTGTAAAGGGTTAGTGAGGTGGTCATGGTGGTCTAGTTTAAGTGAGACAACATTTGTAAAGAAAAAGGGGAAATCAATTAATGTTTTTGAGGAGAAACAAATAAGATTTGGATAAGGAAGACAGGAAAAAGGATTTTGCTACCCTAAATGGCGTCTATTTTTGCAGCCATATCAGTCTTATAACAGGAACCAATCCTTCTTGTGTATGGACTGGGCTGTTCTGAAGGTAATACCCCACTGCCTCTAGCTTCTTGTTCTCTTCATCATTCTTAGGCACTGATGATCTCTGAGAATTAGATCCTGGCACTGGGAAAGAAGTAATCTTTGCTTCTTCTGCCATTGATTCACACCATAATTTGTTTTCACCACAGTTTCTCTTTGATAAAATACAGGGATGGCACTTATCCCTAGTCATAAAGGGATTTCTGTGTGGTGAAGTACAAAATATTCTTGTTTATCAGTTCAGGTAGTAAAAAAGAGAGAGTTGTTCACACCATCATGAAAACAATGTTCATGAGCATAAGGGTTAAGTGTTCAAAACAGAGAAGTAACCAAAAAAAACACCCAAAACAAATGAGGTGTGTTGCAGTTCTACATCCGTGTTGCCTTGCTGAGCCATCCAGGATACTCACAGTCCCCAAGTGAAGATCATGCCATTACTTTAGAGTCACAGTCTGCACTGAAGCACAGCTAATGCTCCCCTGTAATTGTTGCCTGAATGCTGAAAGCAGCCAGGAAGCCCACATGCATGCACACGTATATATGCTCATTGCTACTCTTAGGCTGATGGAAATTTTATAAATAGCTAACCTTGTCTGGAACTGTATTGCTTCCAACCTCACATCAGCACATTGATTAGAGCCTCAGATCTAGTTGAAAACGGGTTCTTTGAAACAGCAGGCTTAACAGTTGAAAGCATCAGAGCTCCAAGCCTCCTTGCTGGCCAGCTGACAATTTTTTAATTTCTTCTCTGAGGCTCCCAAAATGCTACAGATAAACAGGAAAAAATTCATAAGTCCTGTTGGCCTTTTAGTATCAATGAGGAAAGTTTTTACCTTCTACCAAAAATTAAAATAATCAATTGATGTATTTATCTGGACCTTTAATAGTCATGTTAATATGGTCCATGTACTCATTTTTCAGATCTGTTTGTTCCTTTACTCAATGCACTTACAATGAGGACCTTCCCACACTTGCAGCAGTCACTCAGGGGCACCAGCACACATCTGGCACAATGATTAGTCCATTTGCATATGTGTCAGGTAAACTGCTGCCCCAGACGGTAAGTGCAGATGTGTCCATATAATTGAGGACAAGATCCAGCTCTACATCCCATGCAGATATCTATTAACATTCTCTGATTTTCTTACTACTCTATTCAAATTCCATATACATTTGTACTAGATCCATCAAATAAGAGAGGCAATGAAGGAGGAATTTACTTTTTCCATTTGAAAAATTACAGATCTTTCATTTCTACACCTTCCCTCATTGTAATCACATTTAATTTCAGATCTTAAATCATAGAATCATAGAATAGTTTGGGTTGGAAAGGACCCTAATTAAGATCATCTTGTCCCAACCCCCCTGCCACGGGCAGGGACATCACACACTAAACCATGTCGCCCAAGACTCCATCCAGCCTGGCCTTGAACATTGCCAGGGATGGACCATTCACAACTTCCTGAACCTGGGCTGTTACCAGCCCTTCATCATAATCACTGCTCACACACACCCAGGAAAAGATTCTTGAGAGTCCAGTAGTCGAAGCCTTTAAAGAGTCTGTCCTTGATGAAAACACTTGAGCCTGACACCGCTTCTAGTGGCCTGCAGAATAACCCCACACAATGGAGCAGGAGGCTGCATGACTTCACTGTGTCTGTTTGGCACCAGCTTATCCATGCACAGAAGCAAAGCTGGGGTTTTACTTCAGTTGACGTTCTTAGCAGCCAGCCATGGTGGGGCTGACCACCAGAAGAGTCTCTTCTCTGTTGTCATCACAGCCAAGTAGAATGAAAGAAAAAAACCCATGCCCCTGAAATGTTAAGGGCATCCAAAATGTCTTGCAATGTACAAATAACTTGGGAGAAAGAGGCTGCTGGCATGAAGAGGGGGAAGGCTTGAAAGAAGAACACAAGGACATTGCAAGTGGGAACAAGGAGTGGGTCTGAGAGCTACTAAGAGGCTGGGCTGAACAGTGATCAATGAAGAGAAGAGTTCACAGACTGAAGAAATGGAACTGCTAGCATTTGCAATCCTATTGTAAAAAGCAAACTTCCTACATGCAGAGTACCAACTTACCAAATTCATGCTGACTAACTAGGGCATGCAGCAAAGATAATAAAAGCATTTATCTGTCATGAATGTAAGCTTATAGATTGATAGATCATTTGATCTGTATGACTGTATCATGGATTTGCCATTAGCTTTCATCTTTTGCCATGCTGACAGAATCAAAAAACATATTTATTACACTTGGTGGGTTTTAATCGACTTTGCATTCCCCTGTGTGTAGAGTTAAAACACAAATAATCTGCAAAAGACACAGACAATCTTCCAGTTTGTTCTGGTTTATTCCTAGTTAGAGAAATAAATAAATGAATAAACCAAGCAGAGAGCATATCACAGATGTATTCTCCTATAAAAGCTTTACATAAGATCTGAAGGAGAATAAACCAGCATTAGCTGTAGAAGAGAAAGATGCAGAGCGAATGAAAAAGCTTATCCTCTGTGCTTGATGGAGAAAACAGCTCGAAGGCAGCAAATCAATGATCCCAGAATGAAGCTGAAACACTGCCCATAGAGAGAATGGATTTGCAAAATGTGAGTTCTTCCTATTTCATGTAGTATTGCTCCTACTCACACAGGGGGGCTTTTTAGTACTAAGGCCCAAGATCTGATAGCATACAAATAACCTGACAGATGAACTGGTTCTTAGCTGTATTATAAAGCTAAGAGTGCATGAAGGGGAATCCATCTCATCTAGACATCTCTGTTGTAGCTGTCTGCATGTGAACTAACTGACTTAACATGGGTTTCAACAATGTAGTCAATAGAGTGTAGGATGTGATACAGCCTAAAATAGAAGTCCCCTTTGGTGAAATGAACTGCATGCCAATCTCTTTTGGCTGCACTGACCTCGTTGACTAAATGGGAGTGTAAAGAGTTAACTCGGTGCAGAAAACTCCATTGTCCAGCTCCACAGGCTCTATTTGCTGTCAGTGGAAAGAAACAGATATGGTTGGGTGCAATTTATTTCATGCTATTCCAATGTCTAAAATATATTAGATTAAGCACATCCTATAATTGACTAATTCCAGGAGCAAAGCTGTGCTTTTGGCTTACATAACAACAGGCGAGGTTTAAACTTTAGAACTTGGGACATTGCAGGGGTGGAGGAGTGCTCATAGCATGCTCTGGTGTTTTGAAGGTTGGTTTCCTAAGGAAATAGGGCTTATGCAATTACATTAACTCTCAATTCCAATAAAGTTTGAAAGTTAGCCTGTTTCAACAAAATTGTACAAAATACGTTAATTTGTTAAAGAATTCCTTTTGAGAAAAGGGAAGTGGTTGTGTAAAGGAACATTAAAATCTCACTGAAAAAGAAAGGCTGAAGAGTGAGCTCAGCTGCAATACCAGACACCTGAGAATCCTTCCTGGAGAAAACCACAGGAAAAGAGTCTTTCCGTAAGTCCTTTGCTTGGATAGGCTGTGTCACTGTTGTAACCTAGCTTACATCAGCTGGAAACTGCCAGGAAATGCATCTATCCAGCAAAAAATAACATGTCCTGGCCTTATACAATGTCAGGAAAAAAACACCTCAGCTGGGACTCAAGTGTCAAGTTTGTGTTTGAGTGAAATCAGTGGAGGTTGGGCTTTGAATCCACTAAACCCCAATTTCACCCCTTGCAGCCTTGTTTCAGGGAGGAAAGCTACAGGTAGGGCACACTAAAAGCACTGCTTCTCCAGTACCCTGACCATCTCTGACACTTGTCACTCATGCATGAGATGATACTTTCAATTGCAGATGAAGGTGTCTGCTCTGCAACCCACTAGGATGTACTGAAAACATGCAGCCTATGATAAAATATAGGCTGTTACTCAGGTGTTGTCTTCATTTTATACTGGACAGAAGTTATACCATTTACCCGTTGAAATACTGTCACCTGCTTTCACAGGACTTCCCTGTTTTACATGCATGGTTTTGTCCGGTGTGTGATTGGAAAAGGCAAAGGATTTTGGCCACATTGATTTTGTTTTCCTGAGA
This sequence comes from Nestor notabilis, assembly GCF_000696875.1. Classification (NCBI taxonomy): domain Eukaryota; kingdom Metazoa; phylum Chordata; class Aves; order Psittaciformes; family Psittacidae; genus Nestor; species Nestor notabilis. The sequence goes on along the minus strand of NW_009936189.1, from coordinate 162,622 downwards.
AAAAGTGTGCCATAATCAGGTTTTTGGGCCTGACCCTCAAGGGAAGGTATTTCACTGCTTGTTACCAAACTGAGTGTGATGGTCCTAAAAGCTCAAGAGGTCATTTAGTTTAAAACTCTGTGGATAGCAGTTCTTTTCGCCTGCAAACCATTGTGTAGCTTAAAGGTGTAGGATTTTGTCAAAGCTGCCATTCTGCCCTAGAAAACAAACTACAAAATTTATCCTCAGAATTCCATGCTTCCTCTCCTTCCATAATTCCCCTCTGTCCAGGCACTGTCAGTGAGACCCTCAAAATTTGTCACCAGGCTCAGCAACGCCCTGAACCACTGCTGAGCTCCCACTGGAGCAAATCCACTTCCAGGAATGCTGTTTGCTTCCTGATTTTTATCCTGGCTTGAAGGCACATCACGTGTGACGTAGGGTCCTTCTCTCAGAGCCATGGGGCTGGTATGGGGAGGTAACACCATGGCCTGAGCTTCCCCCACCACTGCATCTGCACGATGGGAAGAACAGATCCCTCTTCTCCATCATCTTCCTGCCCTGTGAGACAAGCTGTGGACCTGGAAGAATATGCCCTTGAGGGGAATGCAGCCTGGATCACAATCTGGCATGTACAGTTCCTAACCTCCTTTCTTCACATGCACCTGGTCTTGTAGTTTCTCAGCTCACATTTTCCAGTCACTGTTAGAGAGGAGAATTTGGGGTGATTATCACAGAATACCATTCATTGAGTTCCCGCTGCTGTGTGGATGTTTCTGCTGCTGGTGTTCTTGTGGTCAGTAGAAATGTTGGCAAACATGGACCTCTTCCCTGATCAAAGCCAGAAAGTACAAGCAAAGCAATGAAATCCTCACCTCTGGTTCAGTTTTGTTAACAAATACAAGCAGTGACTCTTGGCCAGTTCCTGAATTCTTTAATGGGATTATTATTCATTCATGCTGTCCTCGGTGAAATTTAGGATACCAGTATTAATCTTAAGTTGTGATGAGAATTGTCATAACAAGAAAGCTTGTTATTACAAGGCACACAGGCCACACAGAAAGAATATTCAGCCCTGGCCCTCCCAAAATAAATCAGATCTAATTCCTCCTGCAGTGAGATAGGAGTACAACCCTAATGTGCACTGAACTTTCCAAGAAATAATAAATGCCTATACAAACAGCCACGGAAAATAGTTTTAACTCTTCCTTGACCAAAACTCAGTCTGCCTCCAGTAAAGGATGAAAGGACCACAGTTAAGACCTAGATTCATCCTGCTTACCTTTAGGCCTTTGAAGCACTGAAGAAGGGTTGTGATCAGTGACTATGAGGTATAGAGAGCTTAAACTGCTGTCCCACACCTTGCAGCCGTCCATAGGGATACAGCAAGCCAGGAATGCAGCCTATGCCCAGACTGAACTCACAGCCTGCCTTTATGAGGCAGGGAATTCCTTGGGAAGACATGTAGTCTTCACACTTCCTAGTCCAGATTGTATTTCTCCCTCATGAACTTTTCCATGACCCTGAGCCTATGCAGACATGTAACATCCACACTGGCCATCAGCAAGAGTGGAGCAGCTGCTGAGCTGCTCAACAGTGTCCTGGCAGGAGAACCCCTTGCCTTCATCTGTTTCGAGCATGAAACCTCCTGCCTACCCATGTGCTCCCTCCCTCCTTCTGTAACAGAGGAGACAGTGTATGGTTGTCACCCACACCCTGCCTATGTCCACCATGAAAACATATTATCAACAGCATAGCTTTCATCTCTTGCCAGCCAGCAATGGATGGTTCTCATCTTCATGCCTGCCTTCTTTTCATTCTAGTTTTCACCTTGGATTAGGGATCCATCTCACTGATTTCTGCTTGGAAGCAGGTTTACTCTCTTCATCCCCAGATTACGTCTACTCGCACCAATAACAGGATCCAAAACAAGTACAGCTTCCACTTTTCCAAGAGTAAATCCACTCCTGGGATGCTCAGCTGCAAACAGAACTTTTTTTTCTGTCTATTACTGCTCACTGCCCATTCTTCCAGCCTGTTTCAGGTCCTAGTAGGCTTGGCATTCTTGTAAACAAGTTGACTGACTGGAGATTGGGAAAGGGTTTCCCAAGGACTTTTTATGAAGAAGGAGTGTAGTGGCCAAAATATCTCTCTCTGAATAGTTCTTGCCAATTAGCATGTTTCATCCAAAGTAAAGAATGAATAGGGATACTTTCATCTTACCTTATATAGGACATGGACATATGTAAGAACAAAGAACACACGTTGCACAGGTTTAGAAAGACATGAATCTCCTACATTCACTATGAATTGTTGGGATTATCCATGTTGGCCCTTCCTCTACTCTATCATGTCTGAGATTAGTACCATGGAATAACTCCTTGCAAGAACTGTCACAGACATGTGGTGTGCTTTGTCCTACAACTCAGCTGGGCCCTTCATCTGCCTCGAGGCATGCTGATACAGAACACTAGTACCGTTCAAGAGACTCTAAATAGGGCCTGTGTCTTTCCTTGCCTTCATTAGCAAGGAATTCCCTCCTTGTGCTATCAGACCATGAAGTATTCTGGCAGAGGTATTGAGGACCAGGCTGGGCAGGCTGTGAATTCAGCTCTGTGGCTCATCAGATGGCTGAAATGCTGTTCACTGTCAGCACAGAAAAGAATAAAGACAATGCCAGTGTTAAATAAATCTGTTTCCTCCACCATACTGAGCAGAAGGTGCCAGACCACATGTGGCAAGATCCCCAGGGTGTCCTGGATTAGCTGGTGACTGGAGCCATGTTGGGCCATCAAACTCTGGCTTTATGCAGAGCGCTGTCGCATCTATTCCTTCATAATTTGTGCTAAGTGCCTCTTTAAATTTTGAGTTAAGCAGTTGTTGCCATAGCAATGGCCATTTAGAGCAAGAGAAAGCAGTGAGTATGTTGGGGATGTGAGGTTCTGGCTCGTCACATAAAAATATGTATATTCATGCACGTACGCTGCTGTGGAGCTGCATGAAAGGAGCCAAGCAAAGAGTATACACCAGATCTGAGGGATGGACAGGTAACATGGAGGAAGGAGCAGTGTTTGTTCCAGGGTGCATCTTCATCTACACAGAGCTGAGTCCTAAACAGAAAACAGCCTGAGTGGTGACTGACTTACATTCCATTTCATAGAATGTATGAAGCAGAAAGTAGAAGTCATTCCCTTGGCCAGGACAAGGCATGTTTGTTACTGCCTTTATAGGATATGACTTTGGCAAACAGGAAAATTCTGCTTTCATGGGTTTATTTTTATTAAAAATAATCCTGACTGTTAGCTTTTAATGGGAAATGCTTTCCAGCAACCTACTCCCATGTTTATGCAAGTTTATTTGCCAGGGCACAGGTTGCCAAAAAGTCAATAAGGAACACAGGTATTGTATTATTTCATTTTAGACCCACTTCTAAGATTTTTTTGCACTCCTACCACTAGTATATCTGATGGTCATAGCAAGACAGATTCATAACTCTGTGGCTTTATTCCTCACTTTATGCCATGTCTCTGTGGGGTGAGAAATCTGTACGAGCTTAAATACCTACAGGAAGGGCAAGATCCTGCCCACATACCCAAACATATTTCTCTGGGGACTTTGGCAGAGTTTAGTCTTCCTTTAATTAGATTTGCTGAATGAGTTAGGTGTCACCTTGATCAGCAAATGCAGGCAGTGCCTGAAGTTAAGTGCTTTGGGAATTTTCATCCCGAGAGTGAGTTTTAGGTCCCTATAGCACCAGCTGATGCAGAAGAACAGGCAGTTTGCATTACTGACAGGTTCCTGAATTCTGTCAAGGTCCCCAGATTAGACTGATTGTGAATGGCCTTTTTAAAGTCTGTAAATCCATAGCAGGATATCCAAGTTTGAAAAATGTAGCCATAAACTTACTGTGAAATACCTTGTCCATCCATGAACCGAGACAGGGTCATGCATCAGAATTAAATATTACTGGGTTCCTCTAAGAATGCATGATTCGAGGTTTGAAAATCATTCTGGGCCCAAAAGAGAGACATAAATGTATTTTCTAAGTATAGCTCTGCACTGTTGGTTGTTTCTCAGCAAACAGAAACCACCAGCTCCTGTTCCTTGTCCGTTACGTTTCCTGCTTCTAAGGGCAAGCCAAGCGAATGGCAGGTCTGAGAGATTGAGGACATTGTTTCCATCAAGCTTCCAGTTGTACTTCCTGGCAGAGGCAAGGCAGTCTTGCACCTTTCTTTGCCAACTGGAAAAGAAAGATGCAAAGAGGATCTCTCTAAGTCAGCAGAACCCATAGGTTTCAGTAGTTTACTGATTTACAACAGCGGTGAATCAAGTTCAGTAGAATTTTTAGAACAATCCAGTTCCCGGAGATAGCTGAGGGCAGCTTTTGTTTCCAGTAAACTTCTGTGACATTAGTGATTAAAACTATAAAAGCAGTAAGCACAATTCACAATCAATTATGTTTTATTAATGTTTTTCTAATACACGCCACAGCCCACTAATCATGAAGCTGTTCAACAGCGTTCTAAAATCAGCTAATAGCAGGATGTAATTTGTAGCCATCTCTGCTCACTTACAAAACACTTGCTCCGTTAATTGCGATTTCACACTCCACTGAATGCTGTAGCCTGGAGGTAACATTCATGTGATGGAAGAGTTATCCCTCTGGGCTCTGGTGAGGGTAAAGGATCATTTCAAGAGAGGCTACTGCATTACATTTTTTATCCTTTTATGTTAAAAAACCCCAACAACTCAGCAGCAAAAAGCTACAATCCACTGCTAAACAATTCTTTCCTTTTCTTAAAAACCTGAAGAATTTTTCCTTGTTTTGATCCCTTCCTACTGCTTTGTGTTATCAAGATCATAAAAAAACCTAGGGCCCATAGGTGAAACCCTGTTTGTGTAGACATCCACCTGCCTTAATCTCATGTTGTAGATGCTAGGTGAACTATTCCCCCTAAAGCAAGTGACTATGGTTTCATTAGAAAGATTTTTGTGCTTTTGGAGGTCTCCAGGAACACCTTGTGTCTTTTTTAAGTCAGAATAAACAGGACATTCTCCTGGAGGAGACCAAAAGATTCCTGAAATATTGCCATATGATAAGTATGGAAGTTAGGCATTCTGAACCTCATCAGTAAATGGTCAGTGACGGTGAAACAGGAGTTCAGTTCTGAACAGCCATAGGCAAGGCAACAGGTCCTGCTTAGAGGCATTTGCAGTGTGTATGTGAGAGAGAGAAATATCGCCTCACTTGACAAAAAAGAAGAACCATCTTAACTTGTAAAATTCCAGCTGAATGTTCAGTACTGCTGGGAGACACAGCTCAAACTGGACAGGGATGGGAACACCAGTCTGGGAAGGCTTTTATTTGACTTATGACTAAGTCACAGGGGGCAAGAAGGAGTCATGGAAGGGGCTTTCTCCACTGCTGACCATCACCTTTGCTATTGCAGTTTCTCCTACCCTGACCAGTGATTGCAGAAGGCATCTGGCCAGGTTTGAATGCACCTACTTGGGGGTCCAGGCGCGGACTAGGTCCCATTAGAATAGATTGAGTGGCAGCAGAAGTCATCTCACATACAGATGGAGAAGAGAAAGCACACTTAGCTGCTTTGCAAGGCCTGTATGACTCTAAGGCTGGCAGCCAGATTGAATCTCAACAGAAATGACACTGAGAAAGGACTGTCTGCCCTCCACGTATGCAGAGGCTCAGCCTTATTCTGGTCACGTTGCTGCACTGTGAGGGAAAGTCTTGGCAGAGGAGTGATGACAGTGAAATCTGGCATCTTGCACCAGTGCCATTCACAGGGAGCAAAGAATGCACAGGCAGAGCACCTCAATTGGAACATGGAGAGATCTGGGCCCAAGAAAAACCCTATAGATTCCATAGAGAGCTGAAGAGTGATTGTGATCACGAGGCAGAAATGAGCTCTGTCTTTTAAAGAGGCTGTTAAAAAAGATGCTTAAGAATGAAGAAAGAGGGAAAAGCTAAATACTTGTCCATTACCTCTCCCACCCAGCTCTTGACATTGCTGACCTTAGCACAGCAATGACGTCCCTGCACCACCTAGCAGGAATAACTGCTGTGACATCCACAGGTCACAGAAGCCAGCTGCTTCTTTGTCCTCAAAGTCTTCGCATTCCCATTTTTTCCCTTCCATTTCTCTCTGGGACCACACAGGAAGGCTGAGACTAAAGTCGACTAACAAACAATCAATAAGCAGACAGCACTTGTCTGTTCATTGCTGTCTCTGCTGGTGTGCTTTCAGCTGTCACCGATGCCTGGAAGAAATAAGCAGATGGATAAAGAGCAGTAAGATTCAGCTCAATCCAAAAAAGACAGACGGGGAGATGGTGGGACTTGCAAAGGCCTAACCCTGCATTACATCAAGATCATTATACCACAAATTGTCCAGATGGTACAAAGCCTCAGGCTCATGGCTGGACTTCTCGGTACACTTGAATATACTTATTGTCGAAGTAGAGCAGAAACTCTAATGAGTCAGGAGACTGCACGGCCTGACCCAGATCTTTAGTTCTGGAGGTCTGCTCATTGCAGCTCCCTCTCCTGAGACCAAACTCACTTTAGAAGGACTCATCCAGTGCCAGATGCACTCATGTAATTTACGAAGTAGCAAAGACCCATGTTTCCACACCACGTTAATGTCCAGTAACCTCCAGGGGCTCTTTGTTCCTCACCAGGCTAAATTAATAGGTCTTGTTCTAATCCATAGAGTCCTTTAATATCTCGAAACTTCAAGAGTATCACGTCAGAGACATCTGTTTTCCTGTGTGATTAATATTTTAAATTCTTTTTTTGAAACAGGATGAATATATCATAGATCTCTGAGGAAAGGGCTGGGCATCTGTTGTATGTTGACATTGTAGAAAACATAAAGCATCACTTGTTGATTACAGTACAAACAGTAATGAAGTCTTCTGGGGTTTTTTCTGCTCATTCCAAAATAAGAGAATGTAAGTTTATATTTTAAGAGGAATGGTCTCCTTCTACACCAATATATTACCTCTTGCTTTATATGTCATTCTTTATATCGAAATTTCACCTAAATCTTAAGTTTTCCAGACTCTTTCACCATATGCTAGGCACAGGATGAACTTGTATGGCTTGTACTTTCATGCTGCTGGCAGTGGTAATTGCATTAATTAACGTTTTTCATATATGAATATCCAAGTTTCAATGAAAGGCACAAAATCACCTAGCTGTAAAGTTATTTTTGTCATTTCTCACAAGGAAAGGAAGAAAAAGACCTTTCTGAGATATAACAGCCATCAATTGAAATTTAAATCACTTTGATTCATTTTCAGCAAATTTATGTGTCAGCACCTGATTAGCATTTTATGAAGCAAATTTTTCCATTTCCATGGAAGAAATTTACTCATTTTCTCTACCTCACCATATTTTCTGCAACTTTTTTCCTTTATTTTTTAACTTCCTGATTTAAGCTATCAGATTTCAGCTAGCCAGAGCAAGGATGTGAGCAATTTGTGTACCTGGCACATATCTGTCACTATAAGGGTTGGGTGCCTTTACAAACGTTTTCCTTCCAGAGGTGACAGCATCTCTAATTATAATTGGTAAGGGGACTCAAGCTTGTCCATCACTTTTTTCTGACCAAAAGTATGACATCTTATCCTTCAGTGCAGTTGTCGTCAGGCATTAAAGTCAAGCTCTGGCAAAGCACATATAACTTTGCCAAATGTGTTGGATGAGCAATGCTGCTGTGCAAGTTATCCATGATCTCTAAGAGAAAGAAATCATGACATTTAACTTGTGTCAGTCTTGAAATATGCACCAGAATTTTGAGCCAAAATTGGAATTGTTTAGAAATCTGCTTCCCTAGGGTAAGATTTTTAGGGCACAGCAAGAGTTCAGGGGAAAGTATCTCTCTGATGGGGTCTGTCTTGGAGACAGATCTATTTGTGACCATTAACTTCGAAGCTATAACATGCCACATGAGCACAGGTATGGGGAACCTCCCCTGTGACCTTCCAATGAGCATACTCCTACTCCAAAGGAAATTTACTAATGGTGGTAGGTGACACCAAGTTGACATATGGCTCCTGGCACCATAATATCACATTATAGTCCTGAATAATGCAGTAAAAATCCATGGCTGCCAAGACGGAGCCACCCACAATAAAGCTAAACATAATCTTCTCCAGCACCCACGTCAGCTCTTGTTGCACCCTTTCTCAGGAAGCTAGGTGCACAGATGAGCCCTGAAAAATACTTAAAAGGGGAACAGATGTGGGGCAATTTAGGATATCACACATGGCAGGGATGAGGGGAAAACCCTCTGGAGTTTTAGCCCAATCGTATAGGTGCACCCATTTGCTAGTTAATGGTGTTGAAAAATAACTAGGAGACCTGAGGTGCCTCAGCTCTCAATAAAGTTGTCTGTGCCATCCTTATAAGTGGAAAACTGGAAGTGTATGGCTGTTGGATAGATTGCCAGTGCCAGCCTTTGGTGCAGATATGATGAAAGGTATCAGTAAATTTGTCATTGGTGTATGAACAATCATACTCAATTTGCAAGTCATTTGGCTAAATGAAAGATTTAACTGCACTTCTTTTTGCAGTCTGAGACATAGAAAAATAGACTGAAGACACTTAGCCTAATAAGAATTCACCCCTGAACCAATAGCACAGGTGAAGCTACTCTATGAGCTTCAAACAGAAACCCTGCAGAAGATCAGAGCTGTAATGCGAATATAGCCCTGGAAGAAAGCCATGAAAGACAGATTTAGTTTTGGAGATGATACTGGGATACTGAATGTAGAAAATCCATACATCCTCTTTCCCATTCTAGCTGCTTTCACAGAAACAAGGATGTGCACATCCTTAGTAAATAAGCAAACTCACACCAAGAACTACTGGATTTTTGCAGCCAACTTTTTACAGGCACAGGAATAGCATACCCAAACTGATTATTCAGACCAAGAGGCAAGAGCATTTTCAATAACAGCAGCACAGCTGCTATTTAACACAAGTAAACGAGTTGCTTTTACTGAGGGAAGTGCTCGTGCTGTCCCTCAAGAGCAGACATAGCTCTCCTCTGGGGACCTTTGCTGGTGGAAAGAGAAGGGTCTCCAGAGTGCCAAGTGAAGGTGTTTCACAAATGGAGTGCTGCTGGCTAAAGTTCGCATAGCGAAGTGCTGCCAGAAAACTTCTGATGCAGGCATGGACCTTTCTCCTTCTGCCTGTTTCTGTTTACTTTTCATTTTGATGCACAGATCACTTCCACACCTACACTCTACATCTATTTCCACCAGGGATACAATGCGTATAGGGCTGGAGTGTATTTTTAGTATGAACAGAACACCTAGAACGATACAATCCTGCCTGTAGCGGAGTTAAAACATTAAATACAAATGAAAAATGAAAGGGTTGCAGCTCGATCAACAGGTGCTTCTTTTGGAAACATGATTTTGGTGGAAGAGAGTACTGCAAAGCCAAACTGCTGTGGTCAGTATAGCAAAATCATTTCTGACTAGAAATGACACATCTTGACTGTGGGGTTCTACCTTCACCATGGTTAATGGGGGCTGTGTCAGGCTGGAACAGGTACAAAATGTTTGTATATATATTTGAGAGTTATGCAAGCTGCAGAGAAAGCATGTGGGAGGTGCACACCAGAGGGAACAGGAGAGGAACTGAGTTGTTAGCCCATCTTTGCAAGCTGCTTCAAAATAACCTCCCTTCTCCACGTCAATCTGTCTGTTCAGTGTCACCATAGTGATGCTGCTCATCATCCACCCAAATCTGCCTCACAGCTTGCTTCAGGAGTCCCACCACCAAGAAGCTGCTGCTCCTGGAAGCATCCTTCCCTCTCAGCTCAAAGGGGAAACCTCCCCTGACAAACCAGCCTTCACACTAATGCCTCAACTCCCTAGCCTACACACAGCACCCTTGTTCCTTGGCAGGACACTGCAATGCCACTGCATGGACACCAGTGCATAGCCTACCAAGTCTGCAAAGGAGGAGAAGTATATTTGATACCTGAAGCTGTGTTTTTTGGTAACTATCTCGTGTATATAAACAAAGGATTTGAACACATAGAATAGGATGATCATGTTTTCCTGGAAAACCCCCACTGGGCACTTAGTATGTCCCCAGACAGAGCAGGATCATGGGGCTCTCATCTGTGTTCTCCAACCCAGGTGGAATTCCTACCACCTCCTCCCTTCATATCCCTTCATAGCCCTTGACATATTTGCACCAGTGTTCTCAACACAAAGTGTCAAGGAAGATGAGAAAGTGGGCATGCCTATTCCCAATCCCCACCTTCTCCAGTCACTCCTTGACTTCTGCTGGGACTGATGCTCTGCTGTGCCGTAACTGCTTTTGGTTTCCCTCTGCCCAACTGTGACAAGCTTAAGTGATAAAATATAGAAATCCTTTTCATTCTCTGCAGGGAAAATCTATAACATCATTCATTTTACGTATGTTCTTTCTATGTGCAGTGTTTAAATAGCTTTTGGTACTTTTTTATCCTTTAATGCTGACATATGAAAGACATGTAGATCCCTGAGACGCAGGTTTAATGTAAAGTGGATGGTGATGCCATTTGCAGAAAACAGTACCTGTGAAGGAGTCAGAGGGATGAGAACAGCCTCCCTGGTGTTCAGGGTAAATCCACTGTAACTCTAAGCATGTCCCAGGTAGATTTTAGGAAAACTTATAGAGGACCCCATTTAGAAGCTTTTTCTCCAGCAAACTTAGTTGTTCTTGGTAATGTTGAAGGGCTTTTGAAAACAGGCTGGGTTTAATATGACCTTATAAAAGACTCACATAAAAGCCAGGAGGAGTAATGGGAAACAAGGGAGGTTTATTGTTAAAGAGGAGCACTGGAAAAGATCAAAGTTTGATTCTTGGCTGTGCTGATGACCTTAGGTAAATTATTCAGGAACAAGCTTGGAAGAGACACCAGCTTGCTAAGGAAGTTTGTCAGAGTCAGTGCCTCAATGGGAAGCAGGGTTGCAGGGCACAGTTGAAAGCATGTTCTTCAATTCCTAAAGGGAAGCAGAGACCTTTTCAAAGCCTGATAGTGATTGTGAGTGTCGAGCAAATCAAAATCTGAACTTAGACTCTTCTGAGAATCTCATTTCAACTTTCTGTGCCTTTTTTTCCCCAAGTGTAAAACAAGGAAAATAAATATTTTACCAGTGTTGAAGGATAAATGTATGAATATTTGCTGAGATACGGTGGTGGCAGATGCTACAGAAGTAAATAGAAGGGATATTGCAATAAAAAATTCCCAAGTCTTGATTTTATCAAAATGGTGGATTAGTGATGAGAACAATAGAAGTCAATTTATCTCAGTTATCAACCACACAATCATTTATGTGACAAATGCCACCTTTATGTCTGATATTTTTTTCCAATAACATAGTATCACCATTTTATGTGCCCTGTATGCACCTGAATAATGTTTGGTAAATTATAGAACTAAATCACAGAAAGTGACTGAATACATTTACTTCATTACTCCTCCTAACGTTACTAGCAAATACATTTTCTGGACCTAGTTAATAAACCACAGGTGATCAGCAAACTACCTTACAGATCGCTGAGAGATGATGAAGCTTGTTTTCCATTGACATGTCATTTATTTCTGAATGGAAAATTCTGCTCAGACTACACACATGTTACTAGGATAGCAGAGAAAGATCTTTAACAGTGCATCTAATACGTTACTGATATATGAGAGAACCAAGCTGGACTAAATATGAATAAACAGCTATCCTGTTGTATGATTTGGTACAGTAACATTGCAATTGTACCAGGATAAACAACTGACTTGCAATAAGTACACTTATCTATCATTCAGTGTTAAATCTTAATTGTTGCTGATGTCAATTTCTTTGTGTTAATTGTTTCTAAATTATAAATAATCCTGCAATGCTAATAATAATACATACTCTGTTGAGAAAAAGATAATTACAGAAATGAATTATTGAAGTGCTATATTTAAGTATTACCACACTTGGTTTATCAGAGGATTTGGAGAGCAAGGCAGCCACTTTGTGAAGTTTGAAGAGATATTGACAAGGAGTCTATGGACAAATCATGCATCTATATTGTATAAATAGACATTTATAAATTATTTATAAACTTGTGGTTGCATATTTAGTTAAAAAAATGTTGCAACATGATCTTCACTCTAAGGCTTGATTTTTCTCCTTTTAAGGTCATTGCAAACTGTCTTGACCTTAGTGAGAGCAAAATCACAATCCTACGTACATACATCACTGCTCTGTTCTCCCTTTGATCAGAGCACTGAACTGTGATTAACACTAAAGAGAGCAAGTCCAGCCATAAACATTCTCATGCCCTAAGCAAGCAACAAGTAAAAGATTCCTCCTTGACATGTCTCTTCTTTTTCTCTTTCATGTCTCTTTTACTTTTTTTACCTTAATTTGCTTGCAGGAGAATCTTTCATGACTTAAGGAGGGGTGGTTTTGTGATTAAGACATCTCACATCTCTTTTTGCCCTTTCTAATTCCTTCCTTCTCCTCTTCAGAGGTCCAGTGGAAAGACGTGTTGGCTTGTTCTTCACTGGCTTGTGGGACAGCACTTCAAATCTGGCAATGGATAGGAAGGACTGAAGAGCACGTTTGCTCCCGCCAATGTTTCTTAGAGCTGCTAAAACAGGACCAATGAAGATGTTCACCAGGCTCCAAGTCCTTGCACTAGCTTTATTTTCCAAAGGAGTTTTCCTTTCCTTAAGTGACCACAGCTTTGTAAGGAAGGAAATCAAGATAGAAGGGGATTTGGTCTTAGGTGGCTTGTTCCCAATCAAGGAAAAAGGCACTGGGATAGAAGAATGTGGCAGAATCAATGAAGACCGAGGCATCCAGCGCTTGGAGGCCATGTTGTTCGCCATTGATGAAATCAACAGAGACAACTACTTGCTGCCAGGAATTAAGCTTGGAGTTCACATCTTGGACACGTGTTCCAGGGATACATATGCCTTAGAACAGTCTTTGGAGTTTGTCAGGGCATCATTGACTAAAGTGGATGAAACGGAGTATATGTGCCCTGATGGCTCATATGCCATTCAAGAGAATTTACCACTGCTCATTGCAGGAGTCATAGGCGGTTCCTATAGCAGTGTCTCTATACAGGTAAGTCACAGGAGCCCCATCAGGTGAGAATCATTTGTCTGCAATTCCTGGGAGAGAACCACTGCTTACATAAGTTTATCAATAAAGCAAGTTTTAGCTCAATTACTTCACCTTAGGGGTCAACCTAGCATACCATTTTTACTGAATTCATATTAGTTTGAGTCACTCTTTAAAACCCTTACTGTTTAAAACCTCTGGCAGCTGTTCACTTCCTCTAGGTACAGCGTATCCCAAGGGCATCTGAAGTTTCCAGAAGTCTTAGTATTAATTTGACATTTACATTTCATGAGACTTTTACAGCTCTAAGTTCAGATCTCTGCTTTCACATCAGTAATAAATTATATCACCTATGTATCTGAATGTATTTATGCCTGTCATGATGAATGTACATAACATCTGTAACATCTTACTCTGCTGCCTGGCAGAGTGCAGTGTTAACAGTCAGAAGTCCAGCACAGAAGATGCCCTCAGTATATCTGGCTTCCTTCTTCTGGCACATTATAATTGCAGCTTTTGGTTGTGCAGTATCTGTCCCAAATAGACTGTCAGTAGGGTGTTGGAAAGTATTTAATGGCTTGCAATGGTGGGTTAAATGTTCCATATATCCTTCCAGCTGTGGTTTTACTGCATGTTTGGTTTCAGTTGCAAGCGGCTAAACATAATGTTGATTCCTTTTGGTCTTGGCTTCCCATTTTTTATAAAGTCGTGATAAAACTTTAAGTCCTTGGCATTTTTTTCATTTAGTGAAAATGAAGAATATATATGCCCTCTTTTTCAGCACATGTTCTGTATTTCTCCTCTGTACTCCTATGACAGTGCAACCTTGGACGTTCTAAAGTTCCTCACCACTGCCAGTGTGCACTATGCACGGGCAAAAATGCACCCTGGCTTCACTGAAGCTGCCAAATCTACATATATCTCATTATTTTTGGTTAAATCAAATAAACCAGTCCACATTATAACCACAAGCAAACGGTCCTTTAAGCCCAGATTCAGGTAGGCTAAGGCCCTGCATCTAATATGTCCTAATGGTCGGCTGTAGGTTTCCAAAGGCACAAAGCCTTGACAATGTTGGACCACTATAAGCAGTATGTTTTTCCGGACTGAGTACAGGCTGTAATTACTACATCGGTGTCAAAGGAGAAAAATGTTCTTTTATACTACAGACTATCACGGCAGTGACAGAAAGCCCACAGAGCTTCATTTACCTGTTCCATAAAGGGGCCAAGAGTTCGTCTAGTGCTCATTTCAGGCAGAATTACACTGTGAAACTGGCTACAGCTCTTGTCAAGGAGTTAAATCCCATCAGCTTGGGAGCTGATGTCCAGTTTCCACAAGACGTGCATGAACACAGAAGAAACATTTCAACAAATTCCATTTTATTCACTTTTGTGTTCCAGTCTGTGCCGTGTCTATGTATTTATAGTAGGGAAAACATGGGCAAATAGTTACCCATACCACAGGACTATAGTTTCTGCAGAGCAGAACCTCAGCCATCTCTCATACTAGGAGCATTTTTGTCCCCCTGTGCACCATTTAGCACAGCAGGGATGTATCCTTCACCAGTTATGTGGGTCCAACCACTTGGAGTACAAGGAACAAGGAAGTTCTGGGGCTGGAAAAGAGACATTTGATGAGGAGAAATGGTAGCTACAAAAGCTTAGGCAACACAAGCTGTTAAGGAAATAATTATTCATTGTCTCTTCCAATCAGACAAAGGGTACATCAAATGAAACCAGGAAACGGCAGGTTGTTGTTGATGTCAAAAATGAAATGAGTTCAAGAAGTGACTAAAAAATCAGGAAACTGTGTATAGGTAACACCTTCAGCTCAGCAATTCCAAGAGCTGCAAGTATCTCAAGGCTGGTAAACATATTTTGAAACATCATATGCTTGCTCTATGCCACTGGTGGAGAGGTGGCAGTGGTTTTGCTGTGCTATTGGTTTAGTTGCTTGTGACCAGCCTGTCCAAAGGACAAGAAGCCATGAAGTAGCCTAAAAAGTACATCCATATAAGCAGTTACAGCTGATGAAATGGTACAGGTATTTACTTCCCTCCCAGAAACCCTGAGGTAGTCATGCCACACTCTTAAAACAGTCTTGGGCCTCTTGCACATCTCTCACTCTGTTCCTTTGAAGCCAGTCTCTGGTTATCACTCACATAAGATCAAATCTGTGTCTGAGGCAGAAGACTGGATACAGTACAGCTTGAATATACAGAGTATGTACAGATGCTTCACATTCCAAAAGCTTGGGTTTGGGGCAGCTGTAAGGCAGAAATCAGAATTCCTGATAAAAGACATTCTCATTCAGTATATCTGATAAATGGCAATATAGCTGTATGCATATCTTTATGTCACCCAATTTTCAAAACTTAAGAGGGATGATGAAACAATAGTTATACCTAATTTTATTCTTTGGCCTATACAGCTTCCCTATAGTTGCCAATAGTTGCTCAAACATAAGACCTTTCTTACAGTTCTTCATAAAAATAAATACGTTCACAAATCATTCGATGTGTCTTCGAGCATTTTCTATCTAGAAAGGAAGTATTAATTTGATCATTTTCCCTTGACACAGATTGATTTGGCCTTCCTTCAGTCTCTCTTTTATAGTTTTCCTTTAGATTTCACACTCTCTAGAAAAGATGTAATTAAGCCATTTGCTCCTTGTGCACATCTTGTTAAGATAGCCAGTCATGACTTCTGCTTCAAAAGAAAATCCTTGTCAAGAACGACATTGCAGACTTAAAACTGAAGATGTAAGGACTTCAAAGCATTAAAGCCATGCATTTTAGTGCAACACCAGAAGAGATTACCACATTTCATGTCGCCTGTATGGAGCAGCTCCAGTAACAACCACTGCTGAACAACAAGCGAGCAGTAGGTACATGTGTAAGGCTGAGCATCCCTATTCCCTGTGTTTTCAAACAGCACTCAGGGTGTTGGGTGCTTCCAGATGTAGTCCTGTCAAGCATTTTTATTTTGCCTGGGAGCTGCAAACATCGTAAAGTCCACAGAGCAGTTTCTTAGCTTTAAAATAAACCATACTGAGTTTTTCAGACAATAAATTTTTTCTGCTCTTTTTTTCTTACCACCTGAGAAGTTGTCATTGTATTGCAATACATTTTCTTCTCCTCCTTTCAGCCTCCCTCTCCAGATTTTTGTCTGGACAGCTGGCTGCCAAATCACTTCATGATGCTCCTGCTGTCAGATTTCTACTTCTTTCATTATCTTTCCACCAAGGAAAAAAGAATTCGCTGGTAAATCAGCAATGAACACCTTCCCCACTGAGTCAGTATGTGCAATAAGCATTTTTTACAGAGACTACAAACAACAAGAGAATGCAGAATGCTTAATTATTTTCTGGTCAGACCAGGCTATTATTGTTAATGATGATCTGGATAATTAGGTTTTAGATGTTGTGTTTAAACTAGCAGTGAGACCAATCTGCACAGCATTTGATCCCTAAAAACCCTAGCCAGGATTCTCAGTTCAATGGAAGGGCTCAAGTAAAATGAAGCTGTTCTCATAACATAAAAATTTAACCTGAATCAAGGATTAGAAGGTAAATTCTCCAAAGTTTGAAGGACTTTGTTTTGCTTTTCATTTGATCCCATTTATCCACTTCGCCCTATTTTATAGTAGGAATTTCAACCTATTTTCCTTGAAGATGTTCAATGACATTGTAAAATAAAAGAAAAAAGCACTGTTTGTTTGCACGGAGGAGCACCTGGATAGCTAATCCAAATGCCACATTTAAAACACTTATGTCAGCTATGTCAGGAATATGCACACGTAAGCAGGAATAAGACTATTCACATGCTAGATTTGTTCTTCTCTGTTTCTGAAAACTGGACCCATCTTCTGAAAATGAAGATTTGGGTTCATTCCCTGCGGTCAACTCTTAGAAACATGAAGACATTCCCCTGGGTGGTCTGGGCTTTGCATTTCCATATCCACTATATGCATACTGATGTGGGACTTTAGCCCTGTGTAAAGTCTCCTTTATGCTACCAACCCGCAAGACCTCCAGATCATGGTCATGAAAGTTTCTCCCAGTTTAAAGCCTCATCCATCAAAAATGGCAGAGCAGAAACCAGCACCCAACTGCCTCCTCTTGAATTCCTTGCTGTGTCTCAGATAAACTGTAGCAAAACCAGTGGAAAATGTTCAGAGGTACATTACTGCTACCACAAAACCTAAGGCCTCTCTCCCAAGTGAGTGCTCATCTGGCACAAAATTCATAATATGTGCTCTATTACTAGCAATCTTTTCCTGGCTATAGTTTCTCCTTAGCCACACAAGTCTGCCAAGGGCTCTTGGAGCCTGAAAGCTAATCAAGTCCATTTCTTTCCTCCAGGGATAAACCATCTTCCAAGCAGAGTCTTAACAATAGCCTGTGATTTTGATAACCACCAAAAATAGGGCAAAATCCTTAGAAGAACTACATGCAATCTGCCCCCTTTAACACATGTGGCTCTGTCCCCTTATGCATGGACCAAACAGTGATATGGGTAGGAGAAACATGCAAGGGACTACAGGGGTTCAGGTACCACAGACCATGTATGCCATTTGTGAGGTGCTTGAGATGAGCTTTGCATTCAGCTGTGCAACTACAGTCTCTGGTGATTTTGTGCTTGTAAAATTAAAACAGATCCTTATGAAAAGGTCAGTTCTGTGACATGGCCACCTATCTCCAGCATTTCAGCTATGCATGTTCTTGCTGACTTCCTGAGGTCTCCTTTAAACTCTTTCCTTCTTTTATCTCTGTACTTCCTTTCCCTCTGCTGTCAGCCAGATCCTTGCTGTTTGTTCCTCTCTTTGTTTCTATTTCACATTTAGAAACTGAACAGCCACTAGGTTGAGAATTTCAAAGTGCCCAAGCAGCACTGCACATGTCTTTCCTAGAGATTTCAAAGCAATGTGAGTTACTTCCCTCTGACTGGCTTCTTTGCAGATCTCAATGTAACTGATTCTTTTGCAGTTTAGTTGATTTGGTTTGGGATATTTTTTTCTTCAGTGTGAGAATTTTCTCCTATTTTCAAGGGGAAACAGTACGATTTCACAGGGATGGGTAAGTAAACCATGAGATACAAGTGAGAAGGAAGGACCCCCACCATGTTGCAAGTGGGAAAGGATGCAAATACAAAAGAAACTGGCCAAAAATAGGATCTACTTAGGGACATCTTGACATCACCCTCACCAGTGCTGTCCCTTCTAGTTAGAAGTTATGCATCATTTAATGAGTCTCAAATAACTGTATTTATCGGTGACAGCTCTTTTAACTCCAGAAACCATTTAATGCTTTTAGAACCATCCATCCCAGTTTTACTCCCTTTTCTCATCATGTGTAGATGTGACATGAGTCACTCGCATTCAGCTTTACCAACTCCCAGAGAAGAGCAGCACTTCTCATGCAAAGCAAGGTCTTCTGAACAGATCTCTTCTCAGTGTGCAGGCTTAGTGCTTAGCTTACAGCAGCAGTTAATGCTGTGTGGAGGCAGAGTGCATATGTGACAGCTCTCTGTGCTATCCCCTGCAAGAAAAAAAGAGAAAAAACCCAATTTCCAAACAATTCTTCGAGTACAACATTTCTCTGCATGTCCTTCTTGGTTTACTTTTTCTTCTGCAGGACATGCATATAAAAAGGAATTCATGGGCCTTCCGTGGAAATCCGAGTTGTTTTTCTGACAACATTCCCTCTTTCTGATGTTCGTTTCACAGTGGCAATTATTTCACTGTTCAAACACTGCTTCTCTGGATGTGACAGCTATTGAGTCCGCTGCAAATATTTAGTTATATTTTTCCCAGCTTCGTTGCCAAAATTTTCAGAAGAGCAAAACAAAACCAATATTTTCCTCTCCCCTCCCCCAATAACAAATAAACCACCAGACATTTTTATTTGTTTGGTAATGAATTTTTTATTTCTGAGTTACTTTTTGCAGGAAATTTTGCTAGGGAATAACATTCTCTAACTAGTAAACAGCCGTCTTAATACCAAACAGAGAGCAAGCTGATGGAAACCACTGCTTCAGACCTGCAATGTGACATGAGGGTACACAGGAGTGCAAGCAAGGCTGGGACTCCTAAATAGCTTCACTGCTTCTGGTTCAGTTCCTTGCAACTGACCTTTAACGATTAAAAGGACTGAGACACCAGCATCACCAGTGCACTCCTGGGGTCAGAGCTTGAAGTCTAGCTGAAGCTGAATATGCATCTTCTGTAGCAGGTGGTGACATAGCCCCTGTGTAGAGACTTCGATAGTGCTTATTATAACATCCCAGGCATGATACCCACAGTGTTACAATGGAGAGAGGCCTTTCCAGACTGATAAAGATATTTCAATTCTGGAACCTGTAAGGAACTTCAGCTCCTAATTTTACATTGAAAACAAATCCGAGTTTGGAGTGAAGTTTCTTCTTGGGTCTGAGCTGAGCATCTGCATTTACATCACTAAGCTCTCCCCCTTCTAAACACTCACAAACTATGTGAGTATGTCAGAAGTGCCCAAGCTGTGGTCACGCTGTATTCAAGGTAAGTGACATGCCTTTGAGCCTAATCCATGCCTTTGTCCCAAGAGTACAGGGAAAATTACAGTGGAGCCCACCTCTTCAGGACTGCTCATTGCCAGTGATGCAATCTCGCAACACTCACAGCATGCTGGGTTGTATCTACAGGAACACAGCCAGTAGATAGATGGAAATTATTCTTTCTATTTATTCTTATTATTTCTATTTATTTTATTCTTATCGAACCATGTCTGGAATACTATGTCCATCTTTGGATGCCTCAATAAAAGAAAGATTTAATAAATACAGAGAAAGCAGGAGAGGGATTTTTTTACAAAGGCATGTAGTGACAGGACAATGGGGAATGGCTTTAAGCAGAAAGAGGGGAGATTTAGGTTGGATACTAGAAGTTCTTCCCTGTGAGGGTGCTGAGACACTGGCACAGGGTGCCCAGAGAAGCTGTGCCTGCCCCATCCCTGGCAGTGTTCAAGGCCAGGTTGGACACAGGGGCTTGGAGCAACCTGCTCTAGTGGAAGGTGTCCCTGCCCGTGGCAGGGGTTGGAACTGGATGAGCTTTAATGTCCCTTCCAATCCAAACCATCCTGTGAGTCTGTAATTCAGCAGTCGTGGCTATGAGAGTCTGGAGCACATACCCTATAAGAAGAAACTGAGGGAACCAGGTGCACTTAGCCTGGAGAAGAGAAGGTTTGGTGGGAACTTAATATCAGCTTTTCAGTATGTACAGGTTTGTTCTCAATAACACAAAGCAAGAGTCATTTACTGAGATGCATGACAAGAGGATGGAAGAAAATGCTTACAAACCGAAAGAAGGGAAGTTCTCATTTGACATGAAATGTACGAGCCAGGCGCTGGGAGCAGGCCAGAGCAGACAGTCAACTAGCAAGGCACCTCCTTTATTCTTTACATTAGGTTTAAGCCCACCAATTATCACACACCCACACTCCAGCCCATTCAGAACCAGTATTTCTTTCCTGCCTTTTTAAAACGACACTTTCTGTCAAAATTTCGCTAAAATATTTTTAGATTTAAGGAAAAAAGAAAAATTCAAATAAGAAATTCTTTTTTTTTTTTTTAATGTTGTAGCTGTAGCTTGTCCTGCAACTGCCCAAATAATAACAAAAAGCCCACACTTAGGAACTACATGTAATGTATACCGGCAGCAACACACATTTCTTCAAAGCAAAAGCTCAGCAACTGTGTTACAGCAATGATCTAGACATTAGGAAACGCTTGGGACATGGCTTTGCCATGGTCTTGCTGTGGGAATCAGCACAAGCAACTTCTACTCAGAAATAGAAAAACTTTGTCAGGCAGTGACTCCATTTCCATTAGGTCAGATTGCAGTTCAGAGGACCAGGGATTTCTCCAGTTTCTCAATAGAGACAAGCCTCCTTTACCTCAATCCCGTTCTGCTCAGCAGCCTGATTTACTGTCTGATCAAAACAGCCACAGGAGCTCTTGCCTGTCTCAGGGGAGCTCTGTGAAATCAGATTCATTAAGCCATGTTAAGTGTCATGAGATTCTTGCATGGTGAAAGTTTAGAAGTGCAGAGAGCACTGTTATCTGGCAAGAGGCCTCCTCCGTCCACCAAATGTGTGATAAGACACTTGTGTATTGCAGCAAGGAAACCCTATCTGTTCTAACACTTCTGAGATTTTTCTTCTTTCCAAAGTGTTTATCATGCTCCCCAGTCCTGTACACATTCAAACAACCCATGTAATAGCCTCTGGGATGTTAAGAAGGGAAGTTCTAACCAAACCCATCAGAATAAATCCTACTGCCAGCAAAAATAGTCCTATGGAGGATAGGCAAGATGCTTGTTGAGATTCAACAAATCAAAAGACAGATCAAGGTTTCTGAGACATGTAGGTGGTACCCTCATTTATGAGCAAGACTCTTGACTGGCCAGAACTATGCTCAGAAACCAGGTTCGTGTGTTTGATAGCTGTAGTGAATTCATGGCTTCTTGCAGGTAGTTATTATGAATCCATGTCCAGTGTTATAAACTAGGTTGGCAATTTCCTACAAGTATTTGTACTGTCGCTGATGCATACGGAAGTAGAAGCGACAGACATGGTTCCAACACCATGAGAGGGACATCAGTCTCCTCTGGCATTGCCCCGGCCACCCCATTTGCAGGGTTTGCAGTCTATCCCTAGGGAGGGACATGGATCACACTAGTCTTTCTGCCCTGCATATGGTAGCTCCTTACAAATCACCCGCTGTCCTAGCAGCTGAGTGAGAGCCAGGTCTGCTTGGGAAGTGGACTTTTCAGCACAGGACAGTGGCTTTACTAATAAACCCAGCAGCGTGAAGGCAAATCTAACTATATCAGCATGCTTTGTTCACAGCAAGCTGTGCAAAGCAGTTGTTTTCGGTTGCAGATACAGAACATCCAGCCTTATTTTCAAAGGTGCTGAGTATCTGCAAAACCAACTCATTTTGACAGCAAAAAAAACCAGGCTACTACTGCTACTTAAGTGCCAGCATATGGATTTCAGGCTCTAATTGCATGCACCGTGGCTTGATTAAATTGCTGCCTGGAGCGTTGCCAAAATAGATTATTTCACTTAGCAAAAGCTGGATCTGCACTGCAATTTTGAAGCTGTAGTACACATCCTAAGGCAGCATAGAGGTATGGTATAGGTATGACTGGTGTTCCGTGTTGGTGTATGCAACTCTCGTTCATGTTTCAGTGTCCTCTTTAATACTGAGAAGCTGCAGAATAGACATAGCCTTAGATATCAGGATCTGATTTTCAGAGTCAGAAGTTCAGATCAGCATAGAAATTATAAAATTATAAAATCATAGAATTACAGAATGGTTTGGATTGGAAGGGACCTTAAAGCTGATCCAGTTCCAACCCGCTGCCACGGGCAGGGACACCTTCCACTAGAGCAGGTTGCTCCAAGCCCCTGTGTCCAACCTGGCCTTGAGCACTGCCAGGGACGGGGCAGCCACAGCTTCTCTGGGCAGCTGGAAAAAGGGACTGTTCTGAAACTGGTTAGTGCCTAGAATCAAGATTTTACAATATTCCAGAAAATCCTCAACTTCAGAATTCCCAGAATTAATAACAAATACAACTTCATTGAGCTCCACAGTTCCCAGCGATGACTGGGTTGCTATCCTCTATGATTAATCAAACTTTCCTATATTATTTAGGTTTTGGTCTATGTAAAACCTCCCATCCAAACTGCTTTGCAGTGCAGAACTTCATAGCAAACAGCAGTGCCACAAGAAAGCTTTCTTCTCCATGTAGTACAGGAAACAGAATTGAGGCAGTTTGCAGGGACCCTAGAAGATAGTGACCTCCAAGGCTCAGGGCCTCCTTGTAAAATGGGAGTGTTGTTCTGTTTCTCTGCATATAGATAATGTTGTTGCTTAGACTAAAAGAAATAAAAACTACAGAAAAGCTGCTGTAGTTATTAGGAATATCTTCCTGTGAACCGAAGGCTTGGCTACTTGCTGAATAGCACTGCTCTAGCTAGAAAATGGACTTCTTTTTTAGCCAGTTTGGGGGAAGAAAGCACAAAATAATATGTGTGCGTATCTTGATTATGGTTTAGCTCAAATAAAATAATTCCTGCTAGAATAAACTGAGACAAGAATAGAAATTCCAACCCACATGGTTCTGCGGGAAATGTTCCGATACAGCTATACGGAGGACATTCTCACTGCCAAATCTAAGTGCTCTTTTTGAGCAAGGCCATGTGAACCAAACCATGTGTATATGTGGGCATGTCATCAGAAGTTGCAAAGCGGCTTAACAATACTGAAAGCATCCATTGCACCTTGGTGACAAAACAAGCCTCTCAGCCCACCCCGTTGCTCTAAAGCTGCTCATTTAAATAACCACAATGGAAATTAAATCCCACATAAGGCAGTTTAACATGTTACCACCTAGTAGGGTGGTTAAGGACACATCAGCTGTTTCCCGAGGAACAGTAACGTGTTTATCCAGAACACTTCCCAGCCATGTGCCTATACCCATAGGCAAAACCGCAGAGCATTAGCCAAAGCTCCCCGTCAGGAAGCTCCTTCCAAACAGTCTAGAAGAGGTTTTATTTTGGTTTAAACTAAAATAAACCAGTCTTGGTGGTTTATTTTATAAAGGCATGCTTCTGCTCCCCAGGTAGAGCTGAGATGCCAAGGTATCCCACCTGCTTTTCCAGAAGGACAGGAGGACAAGGGACTCCCCAAATCCACTGTTTCAAGTAGCCCAGTGGTTGTGAAAGGCACTGTGCGTGTATGGTTTGGCAGCAGAATTTGGCCCAGACAAGAAGTTACAGGTGGAGGCTGAGCCAATAGTCCACTGTCTGCGTTACAGAAAAGACAGAATCTGAACTGATAAAATCCCAAGCGATATGGCTTGCCAAAAAGCAATAACATTCTCTTGGCTTTTTTTACCACTGCCTATTTTGCTACTGATGCAGACTTCAAAATTTGCCTTGTTCCACAGCAGTTTTTTGAAAACAGCCCTTTGCCTTTGAATTGTCACAGACATAGAGTGTGCTCAGAGCAATACAGGGGAAAATGTGAAAAATTAATTGAATGGGCAATATTTAATAAGTTTGCCTTAGGAATCTCAAATATACTCTTGCTTTTCAAATGGTTTTGTCAGGCTGTACTCCAAGATCAGCTTTAAATTTAATTTACTGGACACAGCTCCTACTTACCAAGAGCAGAACTCCAAAGTCTTCCCTGTGTCATATAAGAAGTAATCAAAGTAAAAAAATGCCATAAACTTTCTTCATTTCTTTCCAGCTATAATAAGGATCTACACTTTTGTGAGAGTAACAGGGTAGATTTGGGAATATTTAAGCATTGGACATAACACCAGATGAAAATTTAAAAACAAATCAACAGGAGGACTATGGACCACATAAATCACACAAGAAAGGCAATTAGAGATTATTAAAAGTTTTCATTATTTATGAAAAGCTTTAGTTCCACAGGACATTGTGCAGTACTTGAAGAGTACTAACATGCAACAAATATGCCACCTCAGGGGGACTGCACTCAGAACAGCTCAGAAAAACTGAGCTTAGAAGAGTAAAAATTAGGAGAGGTGGGAATTCAGCTTGGATAAGTGGGGGCAGAAAGTTCTGTGAAAGCTCTGTACATGTATATCTGTGATGTGTGCATAAAGAGGAATTTATGTCTAATTAATGCATTTGATTATCAAACACAATGAGTCTTGGAGAAGATGAATCACAGTACTAACAGCAGTCATGCAGATGCCCAGACCTTAGTAAGGAGCACGGGCTCAGACTGAAGTATATTGTCCATTTGTATCAAATTCTCTGTTAAACAGTTTGACATAAGTAAAGGTCTGTTACAGTCCCAGTAGGGCCCTGGCAGTTAACTGAGCAGCAGGACAGTTATTCTGCATATGCACAGTGCACTGCTTCTCACTGGAGTCTGTTACCAACATCTTCTACCGACACTCTCAACCTGTGACTGTGAGAACACCTCCGGTTAAAAAACAGTTTATGCGTTTCCCTATATTTTTCTGTTCAGTTCTATAAATACCACTCTTTAAAAACCTGTGTCCTCCCCTTCTCTCTAGGTGGCAAACTTGCTCAGACTCTTCCAGATCCCCCAGATAAGCTACGCCTCCACCAGCGCCAAGCTGAGTGACAAATCCCGCTATGACTACTTCGCGCGGACAGTGCCCCCGGACTTCTACCAAGCAAAAGCCATGGCTGAAATCTTACGGTACTTCAACTGGACTTACGTGTCAACGGTTGCTTCAGAAGGAGACTATGGGGAGACAGGGATCGAAGCCTTTGAGCAGGAAGCTCGCCTCCGCAACATCTGCATCGCCACCTCTGAGAAAGTGGGCCGGTCCAACATCAGGAAGTCCTATGACGGAGTGATCAGAGAGCTGCTCCAGAAACCCAATGCCAGAGTGGTGGTGCTCTTCATGCGAGGAGATGACTCTCGGGAGCTCATTGCAGCTGCCAACCGCTTCAACGTCTCCTTTACCTGGATTGCCAGTGATGGATGGGGAGCGCAAGAGAGTATTGTCAAGGGCAATGAGCACATAGCTGCTGGGGCAATAACCTTGGAACTTGCTTCCCATCCAGTTAAAGAGTTTGACACGTATTTCCAAAGCCTCAGCCCTTACAATAACAGACGCAACCCCTGGTTCAAGGACTTCTGGGAGCAAAAATTCCAGTGTAATCTCCAGAACCGAAAGCCACATAAAAAGGCTTGTGACAAGCACTTCACCATCAACAGTTCCAACTACGAGCAAGAATCCAAGATCATGTTTGTTGTGAATGCCGTGTATGCGATGGCCCATGCCTTGCACAAAATGCAGAGGACTCTGTGTCCAAACACCACCAAGCTCTGTGATGCCATGAAGCATCTGGATGGCAGGAAGCTGTACAAAGATTATCTCCTGAAAGTAAACTTTACAGGTAATAACTTCTGTGTTGGTAGATACAGGATGTTACTCTAATTAATTCGTCAGCCACAGTAAAAGCCAACTGAATTCCCAGGACCAAGTTCAGATCAGGGTGGTACCCAGGCAAGGCCATTCCTGTCATAAGAGGGGAGAAAAAAGGATAGGTTGCTTGGTGAGAGCCCTAAGAAAAGAGCTAGATGCTCCTCGTGTTTCCAGCAGTAGGAAGAGGTGGAGGTGGCAACAGCTGGTCTTGGAAATGTTACCCTCCTCCCCTAAACTTCCACACACCAACTTCCATTTCATTCACAGGCAGTTTGGCTTCAGCTGGGCATGTCTGAAGGCCAATGGTCACTTCACCACCTGCTACACTAGGCAACTGCCTGCTATGCCTGAGCCAAGACTTGGCCTTCTCTTCTTTGTTCTGTTATGTGATTTTACATAATAGCCGGACCATGGTCAATAGCCAATGTTCTTGCAATAGTAAAGCAACAGTTTCTACCATAGAACCAGATCAGTATAAAATACTTAAATTATGAGATAGTGTCATTACTTACGTTACAGAATTTTAGGGTTGATGAGAAAGTATAAAAAACTAGATTAAACATGTGCAGGAGACCTGTGGAGAGAGACTTGATTACCTGGCAATGATATAAGCAAACTTCATGGGGACTGGCTCTGCAGCACATGACACCTCTGTGGTTTTGCTATCACATATGGCTGAGCTTAGGTTTGTTATTAATATTGCATTGTAATGAGGCTAAATAAATCTACAGAGGAAACTAGTAAAGTGTAGAGCATCATGTCTTTTTCTTTTTACTTGTCTAGCTTTCTTCTGAAGCATCTAGGTTGAGGTTGCATTTCTATGTATTATTCAACTGATATTCTCAGCTGACTGAGTTGATAGTGAGGAAACACTGTGCTGTGCTTTGTATGAGAACTAGCTCCAGAAGGAATTGAAGGATAAATATGTGTAAGATAGAACATCTTTAGTCCCAAGAGACCTTCAATAATGGTACAACATCAGTAATGGTACAACATCAATAACACTGGAAACTATGTGAAACTGCCAGATTGGAGCCTGAACTTTTCCACCCTTTAGAGGTCTTCTCAGATCTTTGATTCAGACTACCTCTAGGATACTACCAACCACAACTCTAGTGCTTATCTCACTCTCAGTGGAGTATGGCTGGTGTAGCCAAGTAGTCCATTTACTTGTAGGTGTATCTCCCAGCACATGTTGCAGAGCTCACTAGGACCCCAGGTCTCCCAGCATCCTGTTAGCTGACTGACTGATTGTTTATAGCATATCAGGGGTTCCTGCAGTCCATGTGTCTGGGCTTCTTTCTGCATCTTATCTCTCAGGAGGGGGATTCAGGATGACCCAGGATTTTGGAGATGCTCTGGTAACATAGATTCAGTGACAAAGAAAAAATAATGTGAGAGCAGCTGGAAGTTCTGATCTTTCAGAACCCCCATCTCAGTGCTGCATGCAATTCAGCTGAAGTCGCATGCCTGGCCTGAGCATCACGGTGCTGGTGTGCATCATGGTGTTTGGTCTTCTCCTAAAGACTGCTGCATCAGTAAGAACAATCACATACCATGACATGTACAGATGCAAAGGCAATGAACACATATCACATGTCATGCTGTAACTGCATTTGATGCATTTATTAATTTCACAAGCAGTACAAGACAGAATGAATTGATCATAGAATCACAGAATGGTTTGGGTTGGAAAGGCCCTTAAGATCATCCAGTTCCAACCCCTCATCTAGTTCCAACTCCCCTGCCACAGGAAGGGACACCACACACTAGACCATGTCGCCTAAGGCTCTGTCCAACCTGGCCTTGAACACTGCCAGGGATGGAGCATTTACCACTTCTCTGGGCAACCTGTGCCAGTGCCTCACCAACCTCACAGTAAAGAACTTCTTCCTTATATCCAACCTGAACTTCCCCTGTTTCAGCTTGAACCCATCACCCCTTGTCCTACCACTACAGTCCCTGATGAAGAGTCCCTCTCTGGCACCCTTGTAGCCCCCTTCAGACACTGGAAGCTGCTCTGAGGTCTCCACGCAGCTTCTCTTCTCCAGGCTGAACAGCCCCAACTTTCTCAGCCTGTCTTCATACCGGAGGTGCTCCAGCCCTCTTATCATCCTTTTAGTCTTTAGACCTATGGAAAATAATCATTTATTTCCTCCCCCTCCACACAGCACTTAATATGTAGAAACTGTTTTCTCATTTGCCTACACTTATGCCCATTGATACTTGAATGTCTTCAAATTGTTGAAATCCAACTTTACAGAAGCTGGGTTCTGGCATGCTGGTTGCAAGGGATGGCAGTGGTATGCAACAGCCTGCACCAGCCAGGGAGACACTTCAGAACAGTAATAACCCACCCAAACAAGCAGGCACTTCAGTAACTTAAATTCTAACTATTTTGAAACTTTTTCTGACACTCCAGGTATTTTAATAAGCTTAAGTGCATACACTCTTCATGAAGTCCAGCTTTAGCCTGTCGCTAAACTGTCTTGGTTCCAGTACATGATTCCTAATTATTTTTCTATCTTGCAGGCATGTTTTTAAGCATCCAAGTATTTTCCCACTCAGCATTTAGACATAAAGTCAAAACAACCACAACTTTCTTTGACCAAAACTCCAGGAAAAAATTCATTTAGATATATCCAGCAAAATTCATTTCCACTTTAACGAAATATCTTTTATACTTTTTATTAATTGGAAGATGAAGCTGTTCAAGCTGAAAAAAACAAATAAATAAAAGCCTGTCATTCTGAAATCTTGAAAATGGAACCAAATTAATATGTTTTAAAATCAATGTGGAAATCTTTAAAACTCTGGAGAGCTTTAGTTTCAGATAATTTCCATTTCCAACTTAAAACATTAAAAAACCTGCTGCGTTCTTTTCCAATGGCTTTGTTCTGTATATTATGTTTTTCCTTTTTCTTTTGTTATCACTTCTCCTGTTATAATGTGAATACATTGATGTGAATTAATTTTTAAGCAGATGAGTTATTTCTGTGTACTCAGAGAATCAGCACATCTCCCATGCCGTCTTCCTTTCAGAAAGGTGTGAAATTTTAACACATATAAGTCTTGTCATTGATTTCTGTGGGACCAAGAGTTTGCTTTTGCTCCTTTCTGGTTGAAGAAAGTCTCTGGGTGCATTGTTAATACACTATCAAGCGCCTGCTTCATGGTACATTTTGTCAACGATGCCCTCAGATTTCCAGCTCCAAATCTAAGCACATATCCTCATTGCAGAAAGAGGATGGCATGGAAGCCATGGTACACTGCAACCAAGTCAGGCTGTGAACTTTCTCTCTTCTTTAGCCTAGGTAATGATCTATGCCCACCAAAAGGAAGCAGGCAAGAAGCAGAAAACCAGTGATAACCATATTCGCACACACACAAACAGCTATTTAAGCTATGCCTCCTCTGCTGAAAGACAGATGTACAAATAGATGAATCTGTGTGCACAGACCTGAAGCTTGCCATGAAAGAAATCCAGCAAATAGTCCTGAATGTATTGTCCCAGTTTCCAGGAGTGGGTGATGGTGCATTTCAAATACACCAGTAAATGATAGGGTGCATTTACACGATTGGTGCAGGACTCTACAATTCTAGACATTTACCTTACACATCTGAATTAGTTTTGGTTAGCCTCTAATTACAGTTAATAGAGGGGATCAGCAATTGCAGAGCCCACGTGAGATATGATTTGCCCCTACATCTCTTGCTGTTGACTACAGATGGAGCATAGAGCAACTAAGATTCTCACTTGCCATTTAAGCTGAAAGCCTGAAGTGAAACTCCCAGGCATAGCAATAATGGGATCTGCAGGGAAACACTCAGGGACAAGCTAACAGCAGGGTTGCAATAGAGGACTGGCCAGGATTTGAGCACGCTCATTCTGCCACTGCTGCTGACATGCTGTGACAGGTATTTCATTAGTATCTCTAGAGTCCTACTTATTTCTTCTTCTTTTCATTAAATTGGAATAACTCCATAGAACTTCAGTGTAGCACGAAGGGAGGGTGAGATTTAATTCCTTATTGTCTGTAAGATACACCAAGCACATAATTTGTCTGCAAGTTAGTACAACATATGTAACAAATGTGGTGATATCCTGAATCTTTTCAGTAAGGGGAAAAAGAGATGCCTATTCCTGATAGCCACTTCAAGCAGCAGGATCTGAGAAAGCAATGCCCAACCCCTAGATAAACACACTCACTCCACCTCGGTGCTTGTTTGGCCTTTCAAAGAGGTATAGTCTGGCTCATCTTCTTGATCTTCCCATTCTCTGTGTTCCCTCCTGAGGGCACAAGTGCAGCACTTGATGTTCTGAATCGTGATGCTCCTCTGCTGATAAAGGGATGCTGGTTCAAGAGGCTGTTAGTTTGTATTGCTAGAACAACAAAGAAGTGCTGAACAAAAGTAAAGGGTTACATGGGAGAGAGCACAGAGTAAATTCAACTTCTCATGAGCACCCAGACATTGTGTGAGCAGAGAGAGGCTGGATTTAGGGGTGTATGCATGCCCACTGTCTTATGCAGCTCTCTGAATTTCCACAACAAATGGTAGGAGGAATTTGGCTAACGTAGTAACCCTGGAAAGCAGATCATTAAAATTCTAGGCAATACATCTGTTTATAATACTCAGTGTCTTTACCAGCCCCTTTCTTCCTCCAAAACTACAAGAGTCACTGTCATGTCCCTCCCCGTACTCAGAAATCCAGTTCTTCTACAGCAAAGCTTATCTCACCCAACCTAGCTTATACTGGACAAAGTCCTCACCTGTGGCTAACCAGAATGAGGAAGGGGTTTTAAGTCAGGTCTGCTTTGTTTCCCTTCATCCACTGGACTTTATGACAAAATTTTATTCCTGCCTGGTCCTAAGTTTCAGTGTGATTTTATTTATTTTCTTCCTTCCCACTCTGCCCCAGTGGATATTCAAATAATATGAAGTGGAAACACAAACTTGTGTTCCCATTTATTCTTGAACACTGGTGAATTCCGTGGTGGGAACATACACTTTCATAGACCATTTCCATCATAACAGTTCCACCCAAGTAAGAAAGAGCTTAAAAGTCATGTTCTGCAACAAGCAGATGTCACTTCATTGTTGAGCACAGCTGCATTGTGTGATCCCTGCTCTGGGATCTAGCCAGAAATGTTTCCTGTCAAAAGTCCACTTCGAAGCTCAGTATGCTGCCAAGCTGGCATGGAGCACAGACCAACAAACGATGCATCTGCTACCGCAGGCAAGCTACAGTTGCAAAAACTTCAAAGGCCAGGTACAGATTTATAGCAGGGAGTACCTGTCAGTAGATGTGAAGGCTAAAGCCAGAGCTCACATCCCAGGCTCTGCAGCAGACGGCCCTGCTACTCTGTCTTCTCACCCAACGAGCTCCTGTTCATCAGGTCAAATCCCCCTTGCCTCCAGCACTCAGTCATCTGTAAGGTCCTCCTGGCCCTCCTTGTGATGCTTTGTTGTAAAATGAACCAGAACACTGCTTTCAGAGGAAGGTAAAACTTTCATGGACAGAAGAGGCCCAATACCTTGTTAATCATAAAAGTTTTACAAGCGTAGTTCATGATGGATTTGTGGCCAATAAAACCAAGGAAAATGTAGAGTGAATTCCCCAAGATATTAATTGAAAATATACATGAAAATGATGTCTAGGATTTATAAGAAAAATTATGGCCTTTTTCCTGGGACCACAAATGTGTTGTAGCATTTAAAACCATGAAAGCAGTTAAGGGACATTCTCTGAAAGCACACTTGGGAGCTGCTATTTCAGAGCAGAGGAACAGTTGAACTTGCACAGTGTTGTCCCATATTTCTCTCTATATTAGAGTTACATTGATATATACACACATAGACCTATAGAGGGATTTTAACATCCTGGTTTTCCTGATGACCCCTTCTACTTTTCCCTCCTCCAGCTGCCTCTTTTCAGAGATGGCTCCTGATGGGGATCTACAGTTCCTTTCCTTTGGGCAAATTTACCCTTCCAAGAGTTTCCTGAGCAGAAATCTCTGCTTAAGCCCTTCCTGAAGCTTTTACTATGTCTATATATTCATCTATTTATGCACTTTGTTTATATACATGCATATTTTCATACATACATATTTAATTATGTAAAATACAGATTCATAATATATAGAATCATAAAATTAAAGAATAAATCAGGTTGAAAGGGCCCTCAGGAGGTCTCTAATCTAACTCCTGCTGAAAGTAGGGTCAGCTGCACAATCAGACCAAGTTATTCAGGGCTTTATAAATGTAAACTGTTTGAAATTAAAATACTATGGAACTTTTTCATCCTTTAGTTTAGGTTTGAGGTGTCATGATGGCAAACAATCTGATCTTCACTCTGGATATGTTGTGTGTCATACACTGCGCTATGTAAACTGGATACTTGGGCTGGCAGCAGTACACAGACTTTCTTATCTCTAGGGCACATCTTCCAAATAAAATTATCATTAGAACTTCACTTCACAGCAGGTCAGTGACCTACCTGCTAATGGTGTCTGTTATCTAGCCAGAAACCATCATAAAATGCTGCCTTTTCATGTTTCCATTTAGTACTAATTAACAACAATTAGCTTGTGTGAGCAGGAGCAGAGGCTGAATTGTGTTCCTAACTCTTGAGACAAGCTCCAACAGCAGAGGTCAAGGTGTGCTGGACCATTGCTTCCTATCTAACTGAGGAGCAAGGTCTTTCTGCCTGCTGCCACCACTGCCACCACTCCCTTTTCTGCCTGTCCTGGGCACTGAGCTCCCATAGACAAAAAGATGGCAAATGCAGCATTAGCAGGACACAAAACAGCAACAACCTTTCTTCAGAGTCCTCAGGAAGACTCTGGAAGTCTTTTGTCTTTGACCTTTACCCAGCTAGGTGCCATTCCTGGAAAGTCTGCAGAAATGACAGGCCACCAATGGCCCCAAACTTGTTATAGCAGCATATTTAGGTGAAGGTGCTTTGACATCCCTAAAATAGCAAATAGCTCTTCCATCACAGTTTCCTCTACTTGAATATTTATACAACCCACCACTTCAGCTGAGCTGTGAAAAACTGAGCACAAAATTATATAGCCAATGGCTTGTATGTAACTTATAGTCAGCTGCTTTTATCATATCAATAATATAGCCTTTGGGCATCTTATAAACTCTAGGTTGGGCAGCACCTGTGAGGGTGTGTAAGTGAGGGTGTGTAAGAGAGAGTGTGTAAGTGAGGATGAGATCAGACACCGTGTGTTTACAGAGAAACTGAAAAACTGAGCAGTGATTTCCTTTCAATTCACATATTTGAGAGGCAGAAGGCTTGGTAACCTGATTTCTCTAATTCCCAGACTTCTCTCTTTGCCTGCTGCTTGTTTTATAATAGATATTGTTTCATCCTTTGTTTTGCTGGCAAATGTCCGTGAGTCCCAAACACCGTGGTATGCACAGTCAAAGTGTTCAGAGAAGCAAGAAGAGCCATACAGTCTTTTCATCCTCAACCATGCATGCTCGCTTTTCCAATCCCACTTGTCTTTGCACAGGAGGTACCATGGGATTTTTATCCTTCATGCAGATTTACCTGTGAGACACATTCACACATAAGGGATGTCAAGTCTGCTTCTTTCTCCTTGTGACCTGGAAGGATGTGATATCATGAGATAAAAGAGTTTCAGTCAGGATTCTTACCCCTTCTGTTTTAGCACCTAAACTAACTCTCAAATCCAATGGGAAGACCAGATTCTTCTCTATTATCTGCTATGGAAGAGCACTTCAGCGCTTCAAGAACTAATCTCAGTTAATCTCACTTGCATGCTGAGGTGCTATTTTAGGGGCTGGAAAAAGCAGAGGCTGTGCCCGGAACACAACCACAGTAGTGTTAATGAGGATGAGAACAAGGACATGAGGGGATTGTGCAGGGACACACTGGGACAGTGGGACACACTGGGAAAATAAATTACTCTTTTGAGTTTTCCAAGTGTGTCCAGCACTGGACTTCCAGTGAGCCCCAGAGAAAACTGGTCTTGTCAAAAGGTGATGAAGAAAATTGCAGAAAATCACAAACTCAGATGTCTAATCCCAAAGATAACTTAATGTTGTGTTATTTTTATCAAACCTCTATTTTTGTTGGCAGCTAACAACTATACTACAAAGGCAGAACTGAAAGCATAATGTGTAGAAAAGCATCTTTTTTCCTGAAACAGCCTTAATATCACTATATTCATGGAAGACACATTTGCTTCACCCAGGAGAGCACAGTGCAAAGACATTCCCAGGTTAACTGTCTAAACAAGAATGGATACCAAACCAGTATAGCTGCATTAATGTAACACTAACATTCGACCCAGTCTGGTGCTGCAATCTAGACATGGATCTTGGTCTGAATCCTACATTGCCTCCATGTAGCATGTTTCCAGGCAAACCGGCCACAAGCTGACTGCTGTTCTTGTACTTGTTAAACTGCAGCCCAGATGAGCATGTAAGTATATACGTATATATCAACTTTCTGCAAAGCCTGAACTAGTCCTTTCAAGCTTGTCTTTCCCATTTATGACTCCCAGTGCAGAGGAAAGCCACTCAGCGGTAGTCATGTTCCGCTGTCTAAAAGGGAGAAAGGAATTCAACACAACCTCAAAACATCCCTCGTATAAATTTGTGCACAAACACAGATTTTGCCCAAATATTCACAACTTTCCCTTTGTGCAAATGGTTGCATGAATCAAACGAGGTACTTAGGGCAAAACTTTCCGAGGAATGACTGAATGGATTTCCTACCATAAATTTGGTTTTCCTATTCATGCAAGTGTGAGTATTCTTATTAAAACAATTACTCAGGCCGTTAGATCATGCCTACCTTCTAAAAGAGAATTCACAAAGCAATCAGCTGTGCATTTTCATGAAGTAGAAATTCCTTTTATGTATGAGTGCTCTTCACAAACTGACCTTCTACACAATTCCCATTGATGGTAAACTGGATGGACCTGGCAGACAAATGCGCTAAAGGGTGACTTTCATTTCTTCATCTGTTAGAGCCATGTTTCTAAACACCTCTCAATGCACCTCAGAGAACATTTGCTTTGGCATCACTGCAAAATTTATGGCTATTTTTTTAGCAGATACAGAATATAATGTGAAAAGATATTTCATTGCTGTTATCTAGGTGAGCCATTTCCTTTTGTTTCCTTCTTCCTGCCATGAAAGTGTACTTTGTCTGAGGATGTAACAAGTGAATACAAAGAACTCTAAAATTCTTCTAGGCAGGGGAACAACACACATATTCATATACAGGGGTATCAAAAGCAGAGAAACTTCTAACAAAAATGACCACAAAATCCTAGTTGTAGCATGGCTTAGGGAATAGGAACAATCCTTCTATTTGCTTTCTCATCTCTTGCTCCAGCCATAGAGCAGTAAATCAAGTTCAACTCACCTGCTCACTATTGAGATGCCAATGACTATATCTCCAAATACACTCTCCTTAAACTTAAGGCACCTAAGTCATAAAATAATTACTAAAATCATTAAGTTTGCTTGTAGGCTCTCCACACCAAAACTCACTATTTCCTTAGTGCATGGGAAGAACAGCACAGAGCCAAAAGCAGCAGTGATGTGAATGGTGGTTGCAAACACCCAGTTAATAGAAAGCAGAGGTCAATGTACCTCACCCAGAATCCTGTCCCATCAGTCTCTCATCCACTTTTCATCTCCTGCAGTTTTGCTTTCCTTGTTACAAGCCTGTCTTTCTACTTGGCAATGTATGAATCATCTCATCTCTTCTAGACTAATGGCACATATATATCTAGCACTTTTCCTACACAAGAAATTCAAGAACACTTCTGAAGGCTGAGAGACATCCACTTTCTAAGTGTGTATGTGCAATTGCTCCTCAATTCAATACAGGTTTCATGTGGTACATTTTTCTATTTGCTGCTATACAGATTCCAGACAATTTTATGGACAACAGAATAAGCTAATGCAGCAATTCTTTTGTACATATGAAATACTTAACCACTTCTCCTGCTGAAATACAAGGGTCAGCTAAGAAAACATGGTAGTTTTAGCCAAGAAAGGAACTGCACCATGCTCGGTGGAAACAGAGAAAGCTGAGCAAAGTTCAGCCTTGTACAAAGTCCTCACACAGAAATCCTGTGTAACTCTGTAGCTGAGAGCATGTGGACTTTCAGGGTGGATTATGATTCCTAGTGGCTGCATCTGATCTCACTTTGACTCCGTGACTCTGTATCAACCACATTGTTGTATGGGAAGTTTGGATCAGAAAACACACACGTACTCACAAGAGCACTCACTCACTGTTCTTTAAAATTTGAATTTACTTAACCCAGTTCTACAGTAAAAGAGAATACTCGATGTAAGATTGTTACATTTGCATTTGCAACAGTGAACAGCAAATCAAAAAACAGTGTTCTTTCTTTGTCAAAGGGGAGAGAGAACCTCCTGCTGTTTAGGTAGCAGCACTGACAAGTTGCAGCATCCACAGTCAAGGCACAGTCACAGAGTGATTTTTCCCTCAGTTTTCCTTTGTTCCTTTTCTTGCAGAGGCCATTACTGTCCTTGTAGCTTCTTGTTATCTCTTCTGTCTTTTCACTGTTTTGCATATGCTGTATATGTGCTCTTCTTCCTATTGGTTATACCCTAAGAACAATCCATCCTTCTTGCCAAGGTTGAATTTCTGCAGTGACCAGTAGCTGACAGTTTATGTGTAGCTCTGGAGCCTCAACCATCTTCCTGTGCTTCTGCATCAGAACTCCCTTCCTGTGGGAACACTTTCTCTGTGGCTCTTTATCTTTTACAATAGGTCTTTAATTTACTACAGAACACTAGAAAATGCTTGATCATATGTAGAAGTGTATGGTGTGAATTTGCTGGGCCCTTCTAGTATAAGCAGCAATGACATAGTTGCCAGTGACAGCAGAAAGTTATGCTCTTGTGGTCCCTTCCCTTGCCATAAATAATTACACACCATGTGCCCCATATGTAAATTTTACCTATAGTTTCTCTAAGAGCAGAATTTTCCATGACACTTATCTATGGCCCTGATGGATGGAGATTGGTAGCTGAGATTGGCTTGCTTTGCCAGGACACATCTGCACCTGACAGTGGCAAATAAGACACTGTATGAAGCTGCTGTTAGGAACTGACAAGAACGTGCTGGAAAAGTTTGCTAAAATTCCTCTGTTACATTTTCCCATCTGTTTGAATAAATTGCTAATGGTTGTTAATGGTCCAGTAACTGAAAGAATAAGAAGTCCATCTTTAAAGTCTCTTTAAACAAGAAAATATCTCGAGTCAGATGAAGGTTTGAGGCAGTGCTGTTAATGTCCTTTCTAGATCTCTGAAACACTTTATCAGTCTGAGCCTATCAATATGTCTCTGCTTCCGCCATTAAACAGGCAAATAAATCAACACTTTCTTTTTACATTTTCCCCTGAGCTGCAGATATTGCTCTTGATGTTGCTGAAGTGATTTAGTGGAACAAAACATTAACAAAAATGATTCTGTGCTCTTAGATTTATCTTTTCTTCCTGAGAGCAGAACAACTTCCAAGTATTAATAGGACATTTAGCTTGCATGTTATTGGATAATGCACACCAATAAACACTATGATCCTGGGAAAAGTAGCATGTTACCTTTGCAGCTGGTGTGTGATATTCATGAATAATCATAAAAGCAAGGAGTTCTTATCCTTTATCTCACTTTTTACTGAACGTCGTTGCTGTGAGTAGCCCACTTTCATCTCTCAGTTGTCTGACACAGCATTGGTCGTACATGAGATATACTCTATTAAAAATTGACTTAAACTGTCATTTTAGTAGATGCGCATTTCTGGTCATCACAGTATTATATGGAAATCAATAAAACAATATCCAGACTCAAACCTTTAGAAAGGAAGGTGTGTGGAGGGCTTTACTGAAAACATTACCTTGAAGATTTCTCCATCAGTGGCCAAAACTCAAGACAGCCAGTTTTGTACCTTCTTTGACACAACTCACTTTGTGCTCTAATAACTGGAGAGCTAGAGATGGAGGAAGCCACCTCTTGATGGCAGCTTGGTTTAGCCAGGGCCCACCTTTCGAGGTATGTATTTCTCTCCACTGACTGCAGGAGCTACACACTGAATATAGACACTTTAATTAAGTTTAGGTTAAAGAAATATAGGCCACTTTTTTCATGCACATATTTTTTTCACAGAGAAGAGCAGAATCTTACACCATAAAATGTGCGAAACATTTACATTTCCAGCTGAACTCCAAGTCTTATCTTCCACCAATATTATGTCAGATATGCCAAATACTATAACTAAGCTGCATAATATGTCTGAGCATAAAGGTTTCACCATAGGATTGTTTCTTTAATCCAGCTCTGAAACATCCTACAACTCCTATTTTCCCCACAAAATGTTCAATACATTTGAGCTTCAGTTATTTCAAGAAGATGCTTTCCTTAGAATTCACTACTTACGGTTTTATTTTCCTACTGAAATATAAATTCAGTTTGAAAATTACCTCATTATTAGCAATTTGTAGAGTGATTGCTGAGTGTTTTCAGTAGCTTCTTAATGAAAATAATAGCACAGAGTTGTAACAGTGTTAGGAAGAGGCAATACCTTTGTTAGACTGCCCACGTATCTGGAAAAAACAGAGAGGCTTTTGGCATAAAATCTTTCTACCATATCTTGCCTTGCATCTTGATCAGACCTCATGTTCCTAAACTGTACTTTTAAAGCAGAGAACAAGAAAGTCTCAGCAGTTACTCTGCAAATGGATAGTAATGAGGCTGTTTGCAAAGTGAAATTGTGTTTCCAGGAGGAAATAAAAACCTGAAAAACTGAACTCTAAGCAGAGCTGTTCCTTCAGAATAATCGAAGGTCATATTTATTAAGCAATATTTTCCTGATGACCTAATGAAGTGACCTTATGCCTGAAAGCTTGTGAACGTCTTCTATCCATAGACTAGTCTAATAAAAAGTACTGCCTGTTTTATGGGCTTGAAATTTCTTGAATCACAGCTATGTATTACTAGTACTAAATAATAGTATTGCATTATAAATAATTAAATCTATGTCAGCCCACCTGATCTGGGAGTGTCTTCATATCAAGTCTATTTGGAAATAACAGCCAAAGGGTCTGTTTCATGGTTCATTTGGTTCTGATCTCTAAGGACAAACTATCTATCTAAATTATTCAGAGCACTGTCTGGAAACACTTCTCTAATCCTCAAGTCCCCACAGATGAGAGAATGTTTTAACCAATTTCCTTTAATATCTTAATAACTGAATCTACTCGTATTTCCTTCAGGCTGATGAAGAAGGACAAAAAATATTATTACGTATTCAACACTTCCTTAGCCATTAGCCACCATATGCAGTCTCAGGGTGGAATTAACACATTGAGGAATGCTGCCTCCAAACCAGAAAGATTCATGTCCATGTGGCATAACCAAACCCTATTCTTAGCCCAAAAATGAATTTTAGCAAAATTAAAGCACAGCTTCAACCTCTCTCATCTGCAGCCTGGATGTATTGAGAAGAGAGTGGTACAGCATGGCACCACTTACCAGCGCTGAGGTTAAATAAATGTCCCTCACCTAGAAGTCCAAATTGGACACAGGAAATAACCCCAGGACTAGCAGAAAGTCCCAACCAAAACCTCCAGCTCTGAAAGCAATGATAATGTCCACCAACTGACAGATAAGTCACCAGCCAACTCATGTTTGCTTCAGACCAAAATATTTCGAGAGATACCAAAGACCAGATCAGAAGGTGCAGTTCCTGCTCCCAAGCTTTTGTGCTGTCACCCTAACAGTGGCCATAATTCTTCATAATGGGAAGGGGTTCCCTTTGCTTCTGTTTATAAAGTAACTAGTTGGCCTGAGGGAGGAGTTAGGCAGTTTAAAGTCATGGTTTAATTTCTTTTGTAATTGCAAGTTGATTGCTAGTATAAATTTCCTTGCATGTGTTTTGCCTCTTGTGCCAGCTGTTTCCTAAAGTGGATAATCTTAAATTAAAAGAATGGTATCAATTGAAAGGCATTGCTCTGTTGGAACCTCACAAATCATTCATTTCAATTATCAACCCAACAGACTTCTTAAAAAAAGAAAAGCACCTTGGATGTTTTTTCATTAAAGTTTGATTTATTTTAAAACTGAACTAATGCAACCTTAACCAAAAAAAAAAATTCAAGAAATTTTCTTAATTTAAAGGGATATGTCTTGTATTCTTGAGAAGAAATATGACTGCAAAACATTTCTGTGTTTTCTGCCTTCCATGTCTCAAAATCCAAATCCTTTAAAAAATCAGAAATTTCCTCTTTAATTCCTTATATTTTGTTAAAACAAGAAGAGTGTTTTCATAATTTCCTTGATGAAGGTTTGTAACTTAGCATCTGATTCATTCTCCTAAGTCCTAAAGGCCACACATATGCCCAAGAGCCACACAAGCAAGAGGACAACACACACCTGAAACTGTAGAACATGATGCTTAAGGCAAGATTTTCCAAGGACAGGTAACTGGGGAGTTCTGTGCTCAGCCAGGCTGAGCATAATGACCAAGCTCAATGAATTCTTATAAACTTTCAGACTCTTCCTAGTTTATTTTGCCAGCATTCACATTACTTTTCTCCTGGACTGTTCTCTCTGATAGCCTCTGCAGCAGCCACAGCAGCCTGTGCAGACAGCTTGTAAGAGACACGTTGCAGAGAGCTTGTACAAGTTGCTAACACTTAGCACTCCAGCTGTGAGCCTTTCTGTTCCAAATATTGGTGATATTCATCTCACTTTTCTTCAGATACATAAACTGTAGGTGTATTTTAGCTAGTTACTCTCATTATGGTCAGCAGAAAAAACACAGGTACAGTTCAGCTGAGCTATCCTAATACCAACTCTAAGGTGAACCCTAGATATACCCATTCACTTTTGTTACAACAGAAGCCAGGAATAACTGACTCATATGCAGGTACCCACATGACAGATCTATGCAACAAGGCCTGGGGAAACATTTCTGTCTCTGATCACTGTTATGGTCTATGGCATGTGTGAATATTTCCTACAGCAAGCAACTTCCTAACCTGAGAGAGAAATCATCGAGCTGAAAGGAAAATCTGTAGAGACAGATGATAGGAAAATTACATTTGTAGAAGACTAATCAGTCTCACTGTTTTCTTGAAGGAAAAGAAGCAACCCTGCATATAGAATCATAGAATCATAGAATAGTTAGGGTTGGAAAGGGTCTTAAAACTATCTAGATCCAACCTCCCTGACCCAAACACATACTGAAATGGTGGTGCAGAGGTTAAAAGTGAGTACTTGTCTCTGTGAAAACTGGTATTTTAAGCCTGTTCATTATTTATTAATTGTGGAGAGGTACAATCTAGTGACACCTCACACTGAGCTTTCCCTGTTCTAACTTTTAAATTGTCAAATTCAACATCCCTTCTGCCTACCAGGTGTGAAAATAGCTCTTATCCTGAGATAGAATCGTAAGTGGGTGCATCAGGTCTCCATTACTTGGTCTGAATGTTCAGCCAAGCAGGTATAAGTCACTTTGACCTCAACAAACCATATCTAGCTAAAAATAAAAGAAAATGAAAATGTACATGCATTCTCAGTGTCCTTTGTGATACTGTTCAAGATAAGGCATCATACACGCAGATGAGCCCACTGGACAAACATACCGTATACTTTTATATTATTATCATCAAGGCTCTTCCTTACAGTGCTTTAAAGAGATGTTGCCCAGGATGTGTAACAGGAAGGAGTAGGGGGCATAAAAATCCCTGTATTTTTTCAGTTACATAAACAAATACCTTGTTTTTCAGTCTTAAATCAGAAGTGTAGAGTTTTTGCAGCACCATCTAGTGAGACTAAGGAGATTTTGCTCAACTTTTCAGAAACTCCAGCGTGTTCCCTCTCCACATTTGCATTTCTTTTTAATCATGATCACCTCATAGTCTATTGGCTGGAAGTCTTTGGGGCCAACAAGCTGTTGAAGAAGCTGTCTTTGGTGCACACAATAGTCCTTTTTGAATTTCTTTCTGAACCACATGAAATCCCACAGCTTTGCAAACTGCCGAGCTGAAAAACTGCAGAGCTTTCATCAAGCCTTGTTATTAATGAATTGCCTCCTAGCTAGTGAGCTGTGCCTCTGATCTGTACCTTGTGTTGAAAGAATACACTCTGCAAGCAAAGAATAAATGAGTGTTTTATTGGACGTGAAGGATGTTCTCAGATGGAGGCATACCTGTCATCAGTCCTACCTGGAAGTGTTACTGATGTTATCTTCTATAAGACAACATCTATGCACTCAGCTCTGTGCCAGACACATGCAAGACTCTGTATGCAAAATATCCTTCCTGGCCCAAAGATGTTGCTGGCAAACAAAACTTGTTCTAATTCCAAGCCAGTTAAGATGATGTGCATATTTTTCTAGGCTGCTCAGTGACAAAAGTTTCCCAGTGCCTAATTAGGATGAGAAGTACTTTGTTTTCCTCATCTACACATCCCTGGTTAAAAAATCCTGGTGTATTTTTCAACCAGCTGAGCCAATGTGTGGAATCAGAAGCATTCTTAAAATGATGTTTTTGCTCAATAAGAAAAATTTTGCCAAGTAAGAAAATAAGAACATTCTGGTTTATTTCATGTCACCAAGACCTGTGCATCACCGACACAAAAAGTAAGAAAGATTTCCAAATGAAAGCAACTCATCTGTTTCCAGCAGCACAAAAGCACATACTTGCAAAGATGATCCCACGGTAGGAAGATGGAAACAAAATTACATAATTCACTATATAAAAGCTCTGATGTTATTTTATGTTCTTATCCATATCTGCTATTAAAGCAGTCGTAAATCTATATTCATTCCTCTCTTATCTGAAGCTGGAGGAGTTTGTCCTCTACTTACACAATGGCATCCTCTCCTCCAATAGGATTTCTCCAGTGAGCTGACAGAGGTGGGCTGCCTGCACCATAGCTCCATAGGTTTGTCTTCTGCTGTATAGCTGAGTGTCTCTCCTGTTCTCATAAATGTCATTGCTGTTGCATCTCCATTGCTGAGCTGCTGCAAGCTGGAGCACAAAGCACCAATGATTTAGCTTTAAGTCATTTTTAATTATGCTTTCTTTTCCTTGATAACTTGTTGTATAGAATATCTCTTGGATAACTTCTTTGGATAAGGATAATTTATTTCATTAAGTGCAAGCAGTGGAGTAGATTCAAAGATGTTGCTCAAAGAAGACAAAGTTTGTTTTACCGCTCAGTTTTTAGCATGGGTAGACCTATGTCCCTCATTCTGGTGTTGGTCAATGATAAGCAGAACATGACCCAGCAGTGTGCGCTCACAGCCCAGAAAGACAAACATGTCCTGAGCTGCATCAAAAAAAGCATGAGCAGAAGGTCAAAGGAGGTGATCCTGCCCCTCTACTCTGATCTTGAGAGACCCCACTCGGAGATTTGTGTGCAGTTCTGGTGTCCTCAACACAAAAAGGACATGGAGCTGTTGGAGC
Organism: Nestor notabilis; assembly: GCF_000696875.1. Classification (NCBI taxonomy): domain Eukaryota; kingdom Metazoa; phylum Chordata; class Aves; order Psittaciformes; family Psittacidae; genus Nestor; species Nestor notabilis. Next base: position 119,013 of record NW_009936189.1, on the reverse strand, counting down.
AAGTCCAGAGGAGGCCATGAGGATGATCAGAGGCTGGAGCACCTCCCATATGGAGACAGGCTGAGAAAGTTTGGGTTGTTCAACCTGGAGAAGAGAAGCTGTGTGATCTCACAGCAGCCTTTCAGTATCTGAAGGGGGACTAAAAGGATGCCACAGAGATACTCTTCATTGGTGACTGTAGCAATAGGACAACGGGTGATGGGTTCAAACTGAAACTGGGAGATTCAGGTTAAATATAAGGCAGAAGCTCTTCCCTGTGAGGGTGCTGAGGCGCTGGCACAGGGTGCCCAGAGAAGCTGTGGCTGCCCCATCCCTGGCAGTGTTCAAGGCCAGGTTGGACACAGGGGCTTGGAGCAACCTGCTCTAGTGGAAGGTGTCCCTGCCTGTGGCAGCAGGGGTGGAAATAGATGATCTTAAGGTCTTTTCCAACCCAAACCATTCTATGATTCTATGATTCTATCTCCCAAGGGACAGAATTCTCAGTATCCTATGACATGGCCTGACATCATCTCTGGGAAAATCGCCTATTACTCTAAAACATAAAATCGTTTTTATTATGACACTACATTCTTGCCTATAAACATCTTATTAATACATCATATTTTATGAAAATATGACTTTTTGGAAGTGGTTCTACGGGACCTAGAATATGTTGATAAACATCAGTTAAAATTCCTTAGTGATTTTGTATGTAATCAGTGGCCATAGTAATTGCTACCACCCAGTGGGCTCATTAGTAGGCTTTGGCTCACTACACTATAATTTAATACATCATTGTTTTGTTAAATGATTTCATTCTTTCCATCTGAAGGACTGTGATTTATTTTCCTTTGTCAGCAGACACTAAAAATGAATGTTTCAAGCTATAATCTGTGGTTGACTTCAAACATATTGTCCTACAAAAATCTTTTCTTCACATGTGTAGAGTGGGAACAGCTTAATATAAGGCAACATATAGTTAGCTTCAAGCTAACTATATATGAGATTACCTACTTTGCTTTCTGCATCTGCATGCAAAGTCCAAGGCAAATGCTTTGCTCTATTTAAATCATAAGTACTGTATCAGAACTGAGAAGCTGCTGAACATGCCACACACGAAGAAGTCTTTCCTGAGAAGTGCTGGTTTCCTGACCCTCACATAACTTGCACCAGGGTAGTCATGCACTTGAAGCTATGCACTTGACAGTAGATAAGCCATGCAACCAGTCTGTAGTTTGTCTTGCTTACCTGCAGATCTGTTGGTGCCAGAAGTCACATGCTCTCAGCACACCTCAGGAGCTGGCCTGTATAGCACTGAAGTGAATAAATTGGCTCTTAAAACTGGGCTGCTGTGTTAACAGCTTCTACAATCTGTATAAGTGTTATGAATAATGAAATAAGACACAGGCAATGACGCATTATTGAAGAGCTGTTAAGTGCTGCACTATGATTTCATTTTAATGATGCTCCTGGATAAGAGAGCTTGCATGCCTGTGCATGAGGAGGAGGATGGAGAGAGAAGCTGCTTAATATTCTTCTTGTCGACCTGTATTTTGAATTTATCCACTTGTTTAATATAGAGCATGTTATTTCCAGAAGGAATGGTCGTTTTGGGGGGGTTTATGCTGCTCTTAATTTTTGTGCACTCAGAGGTCTTGTGGGGCTTCACAGAGGTACAACTAGATGTCAACAGTGAAGAACAAGAGAAAAAAGTCCTCTTACACTTTCCTGGATTACCCAGACCGAGTATGTAATCCTGCAAACCAAAGCTGTCCATCACTGTGGTTGACAAAGGAGAAGTGCTAAAGTACGGGAGAGGGTAGGGATAAGAATAGGCGACATCCTGGCTTAAACCCAGAAGAGACTATAGGTGGGTGTAAAGCACCTTTCAACATTGACCTAAGATAAGAAGAAAGTTAGGAAAGAAATGTACTCCAAGCTCAGCACCTGGAGCTCCTGTGCTAAAAACCAGTCTCTTATACTGACCTTAGTGGGAGTACTGCAAAATAAGGTGCCACTGCAGGAATAAAGGTGGAAGTATTTGCCCTTAGTGTTTTATAGAAGCTGAATAAATCTACTGCAAGAAATCCAAAGGATCTGGAGGTTGAAGTGGTGGAAGATATTACATCCTTATACTATACTGCTCATGCTCAAGCACATCATGGGCACAGTTTTTTTTTATTCTGGCAGTGACAGGGGAACCATTTTTGTGACCAAAGACACTGGGGAATGAAATCACCTTTATTGCTCATCAATGGCAAAAAAAACCCCCTTTTGCTTCCTGTCTATAAAGCTGTTCACCTTTGATGCTGCAGCAAGTGACCAATAAATCGCATGGTAAATGCAATTTCCTCCTACATTTTTAATATTTCTTCATTCCCTGAACAAGCCTCAGCTGAAGGGGGGTTGAAAAAAACAACAGCTCTCCAGACTTTACCAGTTGGAAGTGCTGCAATATTGATTTTTTAGAAGGTCACAGATACTGGTCGTGTTTTTTTCATCTATTCCCCAAACAAGATATAGGACCAAAGCAGCACATGCTGGGAACCTCAGACCAAACAAGAAGTATCACAAAGTGGTAAAATAGAAGCAAACTAGAAGGGATTCAAACCTTCCAACAACACAGGGAGAAGTGAAAAAGGTATAGTGAGAAACTGTTGAGGATTTCATAGTTCTCCGCCATTCTTAGAATGAATCCTCTATTCAGCTGTTGGCCTCAAAACTGCTATTCATTGATCTGACCATTTAAATTTCCTTACATTGTGACAGCTGAATTTCACCAAAAACTGTTGGGCCTCAGTTAGAAGCAAACCTCTTCCTTTCAACGGAAAATGTGAAAGGTGGTAGTTGTTCATACTGGGGCAGGGGGATAACTGGAGAATTTATCTGCATCCAGAGCAAAAAAAAGTAAGAACATGGGTAATCTAACACCTACAAATACATCTCATGCAGTAAAGTGGAGTTCTATTATCTGAGGGTTTTTTTCTTCTTCCAAATTCATAAATGAGACAGATACAGACCTCTCTACTTACCTGTTGGCACTTGAATTGGATTCTCTAAGCTGTCAGGTGTCAGTGCCTGACAAAGGGATGAAAAATGTCATCTACAGCTTTGATAACAATGTTCTCTATTTCTTTTTATTTATTTGTTTTCCACAGCTCCATTCAACCCTCCTAATGCTGCGGACAGTATGGTCAAATTTGATGCCTATGGAGATGGGCTAGGACGATACAACGTGTTCAATTTCCAGTACACTGGAGGCAGGTACTCCTATGTGAAGGTTGGTCACTGGGCAGAAACTTTGTCGCTTGAGGTGGACAATATCCATTGGTCCAGGAGCTCTGTCCCTGTCTCCCAGTGCAGTGATCCCTGTGCTCCAAATGAGATGAAGAATATGCAACCAGGAGATGTCTGCTGCTGGATTTGTATTCCCTGTGAAATCTATGAGTACCTGGCTGATGAATTCACTTGTGCAGACTGTGGGCCTGGAAAATGGCCCACAGCTGACCTGACTGGCTGTTATGACCTACCAGAAGACTACATCAAGTGGGAAGATGCTTGGGCAATAGGTCCTGTGACAATTGCATGCCTGGGTTTTATTTGTACTTTTATGGTCATTGCAGTGTTCATCAAGCACAACAATACCCCCCTGGTCAAAGCCTCTGGCCGTGAACTGTGCTACATATTGCTCTTTGGGGTCTTCCTGTCTTACAGCATGACTTTCTTCTTCATAGCCAAGCCTTCTCCAGCTATCTGCACCCTACGTCGTTTGGGGCTAGGAAGTTCCTTTGCTGTCTGCTACTCTGCCCTTCTGACAAAAACGAACTGCATAGCCAGAATATTTGATGGTGTAAAGAACGGTGCCCAAAGGCCTAAGTTCATCAGCCCCAGCTCTCAGGTCTTCATCTGCCTGAGTCTCATTTTGGTACAGATTGTGGTGGTGTCCGTGTGGCTTATCTTGGAGGCCCCTGGCACCAGGCGGTACACTCTGCCTGAGAAGAGAGAGACTGTCATATTGAAATGCAATGTCAAAGATTCCAGTATGTTAATCTCCTTAACATATGACGTGATCCTCGTAGTCTTATGCACGGTATATGCCTTCAAAACACGGAAATGTCCAGAGAACTTCAACGAAGCCAAGTTTATCGGTTTCACAATGTACACAACGTGCATCATTTGGCTGGCCTTTCTCCCCATATTTTATGTGACATCCAGTGACTACAGAGTAAGTCTTTGGATCTCTGTTTCCATAAATCTTGTGCAGCACTTAAGGGGATTGTGTTGGCATTTGCTAAAAGCTTCTTTTGTTTCTTTTTTCTCCTGGATCCCTTGCAAACAAGCCAAGTTAACGTCCACCTAAGGATATTACCAAATTTTAGCTTACTTCTAAGATGGTCTCATTTCAAACTGATCATGTACAGTTAGAGATGGAAGGGGTTAGTGCTGTCAGTCTGATTGTGATAGAGGTGTAGAGTATGGATTAAGTATTTGTATTGATGCATCAGTATATGAAGTCATGGTCCTAACAGGAAAAACTAGTAGACCATGAGTTAGAATGAATCATAATGAGTTATTTGGTAGAAGTGGGCCTTAAATTAAAAGCTGAACTAACTAGTCTCCTTCTGCAAAAGGATCTGCCATTCAAACATGATATTTTCTTCCAAATAAAAAATAATTTCAGAATTTCCTATTAAACAGGGTTGTTAAAAAAATAAAAATCCAACAAATGTTATGCTCCAATATAGAAATTTATATTCTATCTCCACCCTGTAGGGGGCTGAACCCAGGACAGCAACAAACTTAAAAAAACATTCCATTGTTTAAATTGTCACATAATGTTGCAGATCTTCAAGTTAAAAAAATCATATTTTTTGACAGAAGGAAATTGTCTCAGAGAAAGATTCAGATCTGCTCCACTGGAAATCTCACAGTTATTATCTAGTGAGAAGTCACTGCTGGACTTGGTCCTTATAATAGTTTGAAGTGAATTAATTCAACTTTCCTCCCAGAAGAAAGGCAGATTAGTTTAGGGTGGTATTATTACCAGTAGTGTGTACATCAAGTAGCATGTAAAACTGTGGAGCTAATAGTGCCTCTTAACATACTTTTGGTGTGATGACCCTGGAACAGTATGTTTACTACTGTTTTTGTCAGCTTAGGAAAGGTACTGAGAACCTGCAGAAAACAAGGACAGGTAACAAACGACGCAGTAAGACACACAAAGTGACAGTAAAAGAGCTAAATATATTTAGTCTAGACAAGAGTAAACCCAGGGAGACGTGATCACAGACTATAAATAATTTCAAGGCAACAAAAAGAGAGAAAGGGATTATTCAGTCTCAGGAGAAGTTAGAATGGTGAGTAATGGGTTGAAGCTAACGAAGGAAAAGTTTAAGGAAGCCACTGGGGAACAGCTCTGGACACCCAAAGTAATGAGGAAGATGGACATGGAGGGTAATATCAATGCAGACAGTCACCTGAGTGGACAGCATAGACACTAATGTTCATGAGGAACATGACTTGACTGCTTAAGCAGCATTTTGAGCCTTATCTCCTGAGTGGGATCTTCAAGACTGGCTGGGGTTAAACCACAACAGTCCGTTGTGTCACCCAACATGGGGCACAAAAGGTTGAGATGGTTACAGATCTGACCAGAGCATGCAAACCCAAATCTGTTATAAGAGATTAACCCCAGCTGGCATCGAAGTACCACACAGCTGCTTGATCACTCCCCCCACTGGGATGGGGAGGACAACCAGAAAAATGTCAAAGCTTATCCTGAGATAAGAACAGTTTAATAATTGAAATAAAGTAAAATACAGTAGTAATTATGATGAAAAGGGAGATAACAAAAAAGAGAGAGAGACACAAAACTCAAGAAAAACACAAGTGATGCACAATGCAATTGCTCACCACACACTGACTGATGCCCAGCCAGTTCCCAAGGAGCAATCGGCCCCCTCCCCAGCCAAATCTCCCCAGTTTATATACTGGGAATGACACTACATGGTGTGGAATATCCCTCTGGCCAGTCTGGGTCAGCTGTTCTGGCTGTGTCACTTTCCAACTTCTTGTGCACCCCCAGCATCCTCACTGGCAGGGCATGAGAAAAGTCCTTGACTTAGTGTAAGCAACAACTAAAACATCAGTGTGCTATCAACATTGTTCTCACATTAAATCCAAAAAGCAGAACCATAGCAGCTACTATGAAGAAAAATAACTCTATCCCAGCCAAAACCAGGGCACTTCATCAGTTCCCCAATCCCCTATTTTAGCAAGTTGACCTCACTATGCTCCAAAAACCTCCTGCATCACCTCTGTTGTGTTATGTTGTCCCTCCAGTAGATATCAGGGTGGTTGAACTGCCCGGAGAAGACCAGGGCCTGCAAACATGAGACTTCTTCCAGTTGTCTGGAAAATTCCTCTTCTATTTCTTCCCGATCATATGGTCTACAGCAGACACCCACTACAGTGTTGTGCACTTTGGTCTGCCCGCTAATCCTGACCCATAATATAACAGCTGGCTCAAGACCCATTGATGGCTAGAGCTCCTTTCACTGCTCTGCTCTCTCACACAGAGCCCAGCTCGCTCTCCTGGGAGGGAATTGCACTCTGTGTGCAGTACCAGGGTACTGACCTATGCTGTAATTGCAGCTCTGTAAGTAGAGTGGGAGCCATCTGCCTGCTGCCACAAGTCACAGACTTCCAGCCTTCGTCACCATGGAAGTCTCCATTTCCAAGCTCAACAAACATAGGTTGCCTAGTTCTTCTCTTGTACAGGCTCTTGTACCTACCAAGTGTCAGAGAAGATCCATTCTGCCTTTTTCTTGTCATGTCTGATGCTTCAGAATCTTCTAACCTCTTCCCATAGCTCCTTAACTTGGCAGCAGAAATCTACCACATCTGCAAAAACAAGTCCTCCAGTCCCCCTCAGCCCCAGAGATGCAGAGCTGCATCTTCCCTCAGGAGTTTAGTCTGATAATTCTGATATAACAGGGATAGTTGAGCCCGTGGGCACTGGGGACCATGCCCTGTGACATCCCCCTTGCTCTGCACACAAACACAGCCTTCAGCAAAGTTTATAACCCTCTTCTGTACACATTTCTTCACGCAGCTGAACTGTTAGATGCCCAGCACCTACAGCAGGCTCTTCCCCACTGCCTGCAACAAGACTGGCCAACCTTACCTAACCAAGAGTCAGCTCAAACAACAGCTCCGAACTAGTCAAGCACAGCTTGAGGAGCTGGAAGAGGTTGCTAAAACTCACAGCCTCCTGCAGCAATCCTCTCCCAGCAGTAGTAAGGCACCCTAATGTTCCTTGTAGTGTTCCCAAGAGTCCTCCAGTGATCCCAGAAGGTCTGCAAGAGCCCAGCGTAGAGGCCAGAAATTGCTCTGCAATCTGCTGTGTTTGGTGGCTGTCTCTGCTAGCTGCATGTCAAAAAAAGGAGAGCTCCTGGAAAGTTAGGTCTCTCTGATGCCATTGATTTTTATGCAGAGATTCACACTGGTTTCAGAATCAAAGATACAGTGGAACTTGATATAATTAAATAAGCATGCATAACACGAATTCACAGCAGCCCCAGTATCTAGCATGTTTAAGGGAATTTTCAATCTGATCACCTTAGGCAAAAGCTTAAGTCAGTGTGTCAGTAAGGCCGGGTCACACATTGAACCACTGAAGTGACCTGGGTTAAAAGGAACCCTGTGGGATGGGGCTATTTTTAACCCAAATCATTTAACTGATTGAGTGTATAATTATATCAGCACAGCTGAGCTGCTCCATGCAACACACACCACAGCAGAGCAGGGTGGGGAGAAAGGCTTTGCTGGTGAAGAGAACCTACCTAGAAACTACTACCTTCTTTATTCATAAGAAAACTCTCAGTCTTGTTTTATCTGTAGAGTGCCCAGTTCAATACCTACCACAGGCTGCTGCAGAGCCCTGTGGGCAAAATGCAGAGGAGTGATGGAGAACATGCAGCTGCAAACATAAGGTGTTCCTTTCTCGTGCTTTCCCTGTAGGGTTTTCCATGTTCACCCACCCTGTGAGACCTGAGTACCATTTCGTAGTGCTTGTCACATCTACCTTGGGTGAAGAGTGATATAAATGACCACATTAACTATACTCACTGCTGACAAAGCACTTGGTGCTCACTATATACATAAACCAAGAAAGTTCATTTCCTACTGTATTTTTCATTTTGCACTATTATTTCTGATGAGATGGGAGAAGCATTCCCATGGAAGAAGGCAAGTCTCCAAGGACTGCAGGATTGTAACTAACGAAAAATGAGCCGTGGATGTATAATCATTCACATCAAGCTGTAGAGTTTAAAAGCAGCTTAATTCAACATCTTAATTAAGGAATCTGCTTGGAAGAAAAGAATATAAATTGAAAATGAGGCAGTAAAGTGGCACCTAATTGTACCATTGAACAAAAAGGAAGAATGATAGTGCCAGCAAAGTTACTAACAAATGCCCCAGGGCAACTACTCTGAAAGTCCTGTAGCTTTACCAAAGATTCATTTCTAAGCCCAAAAAACGTATGTTCAAATTCAGGGCATCTTTCAGATCCAGTCTGACAAATGTCACCAGCTCTTACATTTATTCTAAATTACACCTATATTCCTGTAAATAATTGTTCAAGTTCTCTGATAAGGGTTGAGGCTGGAGACTAAACTTTTTTTCCAAACAGATGCTCTACATAAGGCATCTAATGTAAACCCACATAAAACACTGTATGTGCAAGCTGATTTCCACTGCAACCAGAATATCTTTGCTCAGATAGGTGCTACAGAGGATTTCCTGACGAATTTAGAAATCAAGGACATGAGACATGAGAGAAAGAGAGCAGAATGATCCTTTCTGTACCTTAATGAGGGAGAACACACTCAGTCAATCTCGCATTGCCATGCAGAGACATGAGCACCATCAGCACCATGCACCCCACTCATCTGATCCTAGGATTGCGGAAGATAAGGATGAGCCAGATGTTCAGACCCAGCTGTCCCAGTGCAAACCCCCAGGACTGTTGTTCCTGCTATTGTATGATAATGCTTCTAATATGCTGCATTTCAGAGCTTTCCATACTGAAACACAGCGCTTTGTGCCCACTCTCTCCTAGGTGCAAACCACCACCATGTGCATCTCTGTGAGTCTGAGCGGCTTTGTTGTGCTGGGCTGCTTGTTTGCGCCCAAGGTCCACATCATCCTCTTCCAGCCCCAGAAGAACGTGGTCACTCACAGACTCCACCTCAACAGGTTCAGTGTCAGTGGGACCGGGACCACTTACTCACAGTGTAAGTAACCTTTATATAAGGATGTGAGGTTGTGGTGAGTATGGATAAAGACAAGGTGGGTTTATTACAAGTAACAAAAAGACCTTTATAGGTTGAACTATGTACCTTGTGAAAGCACCACTACGTTTGTGTCTGGAGAGAAAAACCCATCTCCCTCCCATGGGAATCAGCTCAGAGCCTGCCCTGAAGCTCATTGAAGTCAACAAGAAGCATTCAGTGGGCTCTGACTCCAGCCTGCACAAAGCAGGCTGTCACTCACAGAAGAGACAGGAACAGATTGCCCTGGAGCATTCCTGTCAAAATGACACCCTGGCAGGACCTGGGCCACAATGCAGCATGCTCTCAATGGCTCTTATCACCCGCATTGGAAGAAAAGGCTCCAAGCCTGCAGCAAATGCATATAAGGGATGTCATAAGCTGTATCTGTATGCAGAATGTGAGCAATACCCTTTTTAAGTGCCACAGCCATGAGAAGCAATCAGTGCCCTGTTGCAAGAATAGCTCATCTGCTCTGACTCTCTCCTTTCCTTCGTCTTCAGTCTCTTCATCCCAAGCAGATCTACATCTGTGGGTTTGTTTTGTTACACCTCTTCTGGGTGCGTTGCTCAGAGACTTTTCTAGATAAAAAAAAAAGAAATAGGTCACCTGTATGTTTGTTGTTCTTTTTCCTTGTCAAGCTTAACTAGTCAAGGATGGGAGCACACAACACCTTGTTCACAGAGCTCTGTGGACAGCATGTCTGACCCGGAAAGCTAATTGAAAAAGCACACTTCACCTATAATGAAGCAAGGACTAAGAAACAGAGAAAAAGGGGGACGCAGAACAAAGTTTGCCAGCAAGTTCACACTAACCTCGCCTTAGGTTTTTGAGTGTCAAAACCTACATTTTAAAATTGGCTAGAAACCTTTGGCACTTCAGATTTCAGACAGAACGTGGAAGGAATTTGGGACCCTGCTGTGTACCACATTGGCAGGGATTAGGAGGTATCACAGCTATCTCTGGCTCTCCCACTCCAAACCGTATTGTGTGTGAATGCCTAGGGTCCCTTAACAAGAGAGCAGCTATGTGTCTCTACATGTCCTCTATTTCACCAGTTAGGACAGCATCCAGCCCTGGCACCACAAACCAAAATCTCCTTGATATTTTGGAAAACTTAAACCAAGAGAGACGAGATGGCACTAAGTGCCCAGAGTGCTGAGAACTCCCGAAAGACCAATGGATTCCCAATAGCCTTTAGAAGTCTGGTCCCTTGACAAAACGGTAAATCCCAAGAGATTATTTTCGTCCCATATGAATTTTGTACAAGTGGTCTTTTCAAGTGTTTATGTTCTCTTATAATATTGAACAATCTCAGTCAGAAATAATTTTTAATCACAGATACTTTTATACAGGATTGTATTTTGGAATTAGGGGTTTTTTATTATAGTGGCTGGATAAAGCATGTGCGTGTGCATGCATGCATCTAACTGAAAGACATCCTCCGTGCATGTTTTTACATTGAAAGACTGCTTTTTCAGGTTATGAATAGCTTTAAAGACATTAAGTAAAGCATAAAAACCCAGACAGAAATGTGGCTGCAGTCTTTTACTGCTTGCACCTAGCTGAATAAGGGCTGTTCATCTTGGTCTTTCTGGACCATGGCAAGACATAGACCTGGAAGTAGGACTAATAAGTCCACCACTTATAATGGAAAAAGCCCGATAGTTGCCATTTAGGATGTTTATTTGGGAAAATAACACTGAGTTACTAGTCCTGTCTGTCAGAGCCACAATGTTTTTAAGAAGGAAAATTTTTCCTTAGTCCATTCCATCTATTTGTAAATTAATTTAAATACTTTTTTTTTAACTGTTTAGTCATTTACAAGCCTCCAAAACAGGTTGCCACCCAAATTGATTCTAATCCATACCTAAAATATTCCTCTCATCAGTCTTGGGGCTGTCAGCCTGTTTTTATTTCAATCTCAATGATGTTTTCATCAGTCAGAAACTGCTTAATATGAAAGTGATCAAAATTACCTTCAGGGCATTCTGGTAACAGCGACATCCAAAAAGGTAGTTCTTGTTCACTATCAGAGCTTTAGAAGACAGGAGTACTCAATTTGCTTGAATGGTCAGCATGTTTCTTATCTCCATGTATTCCCACCTCCATTCCATCTCAGGGCTGTCATCACCTCTTCATTCCAACAGTCATTAATGCCATGAGCATAGTGGGTTCCTGAACAGCAAATGACTCACAGGCAGTTTTTAACACAATTCCTTGAACAGTGAAAACTGGTCAAACACTATGAGAAAAGGTAAGTGACACTCATGATGCTTTTGGGTTAAGCATTAGCTCTAAATGTGTATCACAACTACATCCTTAAACTGAGCAGTGGTTAGGGAGGGCCTGACTCAATGGTCAACCATAGAAGCTGCAGTGTGGTAGTGCTCATGAGAGCTAAATTGAGCACCTCGTGTAGTCTGAATACAGCTCCTCTTTGCTACATGCTCTGCAGAAGCACGTAGTGAGGTGACTACTAAGTGAGGAAATGGTTTAGGGGCACTGAGCTTTGATCATTTTGACAGCTGAAGTCTAGACTACAAAGGAATACAGATTTAAGTTGAAGAGAGGCAGAATATACGTGTACCTGGGTATATGACATGTTTTGAAATGTATACATCCATACACATTCATTTGAATCCTAAAATTCATGTTTAGCTGTGAATGCTGCGTAAGTTCTGCTTCGCCTGCAAGTTTCCGCCATTGGGATGTTCCCCAGTTTTCCTGTGGCCTGTTTTATGGGCTTGGCAGAGGTATTTCCATAAGGTAGAAGGTCAGCACTCATAAAGCTTCCCAGAGAGTTCAGTACTGATTTAAGTACATACATGATTCAGGCTGAGTTTTACTCCCAAAAGATGTCATTCATCCAAGTTATGTCCACATGGAGAGCCGCACACAGATTTGAGCTCCTCCAGGGGTCAGAAAAAAAGCAGAATCTTCTGTTATAGCCAGAATGGTAAATTTTCTCTCTCAAAATTTATTTTCCCAGCCCTTGCTCCAAACTAGCCCTGATATATGGCTTTTACACATGATTAATTCACAGTTGTTGGGCTGTGAGCATAAGTAGAGGAGGTGGCACACAGTGAGTTTGAATCTGCCTGTTCCTGAATATGTAGGCATGATGCAAGGTGCCCTAAGCAGTGATGGGCTCTTGCATTTTGCCTCTAGTTCTTTGCCTTGTATTATCTAAGCAAAATGAGGGATAGCCAGGAAAGAGATCAGAAGCAGGAATTCCAGCCAAATCAAGATTTCTGGTCACGTCACACATTTGTCCTTGGTCTCAACACAAGGCAAAATGGACATGAAGTATCTCTAGCAGACACAGCAGTATTTCAGGAACCCCCCTGGCTGCTACTATTAGGCACGTTGTGAAACTCAGAACCCTGCAGGGCCAGCAATTAACACTGCTGAGGTCTATAAGGAAAAGCACAATCTTTTGTACTGTCTCAGAGAGCGCTGGATACTCAGTGTGAACGTTTTACTCCACACAGCAGAGTTAACTGCCTCTCTGAGCTACAAGAGGGGTACGTGCTGTGAAGGAAGCCTGGGAACTCAAAAGTCAAGGCCACTCATTCCTCCCCTATTACCATACTTCTCTGTCCAACTTGAATATCCTCCTGACCCAGTTATGGCAGTATTTGAGCTGTTCATGCTTTTCAATGCGTTGAGCTTCAAAAAAACCCTGAAGCTAAAAACTTTCTGAGTGGGTGACTGATGTTCACAGAAACAAAATGCTTTTGCCTGTAGTCACACTGCAGCAGAACAAGGATTTGAATCAGGTCTCTCAAGCAGCACTGATTTTTCTATTTGTCAGCGATAAGTAGAAATCAAACTATCAACAGTAACAAAAATTTCATGTCAATGTGCTGCCATTTTATAGCCAATTAAAAACTGAATACAAGACTTGATAGTTCAATTTCACAAAATCATAGACATGATGCCCCGTGACCTTTTACCTACAAGGACTGCTTTCAGGTATGTGACTCACAACACATATCCAGGTTGTGAAAGATCAATCTTTATCTACCCAATACAGAGCAGGGGCTCATTCTTAGCTCTTCTGTCATCCGGAATATGTCCTGACCTCTGAGCAGTAGGTTAGTCCAAGAGGTGCCTCTAAATTTCTTTTGTTAAAGCAGTTCTGTTTTCCATTAAATATTTATTCAGTCAATGAAAGAATTAGAAATAGTTGCTGATTTGAAGAAAGAATGCTTTGTTCTAAAAATGACGCTGAGCATCTATAAAGAGCCAGTCTGCAACTGAGAGTGTAGCCAGTTTTGGAAGATTGAGCATGCCCTTGTCAGCTGCATAAATTGCTTTTTACACTGGATGATTGAGTTTACTAAGTCACTGCTTGCTGGCTGTTTTCTTTGATGAAGGCATCACATTTCTCTGGGTCACTGTTATCATTAACCTAATGTATCTTTCAAAAAACAGCTTTATGGTGCCATGAGCAGAGATGTCACAGAGTATCTGAAAATACATTCTTGATGCCTAGTGGATAATTTTAACAAAGATGGATAAACCAGCTTGCTTTTAATTTAAAGTCCACAAGCCTCTAGCAATATGGTAATACATCCTTCAGTCAAAATACAAATAGATTTAGGAACAGATTCTGATACTCAGATTCAGTTGTATCACTGAAGCCATGAAAACCTGTTGTATAGAATATTAGGTAATGCAGACAAGGACACCAGAATCTGTGCCTTGCCTCTGGATGCGTACTGAATCCTGGTCCAGACATCCTAGAAATGGTAGGGTTTTATGGCCAGAAAATATTCTGGGATTAGGTGAGAAATAACTTGTTTTCAAAGCCAGTTACTCAAAACTTTCTTCATCTAACATGTACTTATAATTCTTGCTTTTTAAATTACAAATTAGATTAACACACAGTCCTAATATGCAGAGGTGGATCCTGTCCTGGGTTTATAAATGCATATATTTTATTTCAGGAATGTCCACTGAAGTTATATAAAAGCTCAAAGGATCAGACCTTAGCATTCGTTGCTAATAAAACACAAAAAATCCAAAGGTTCCCTTTGTTCTACAGGGATATCTCAGCACCAATCTAGCTATATTAATTCACACTACCATGCAAAGTGCTGTAAAGTGAGACCCAGCGGTGTAGTATCACCAAAAGAAAATTCATATATTCTATTCAGACACTTACTGGAGAAGTTTAGTCACCCCAAAGGCTCTCAATGGTCAGCAAAGAGAAATAAGGTTCCTCCAGAAGATGCTTCAGACTCTGATCTGAACTGCCTTGTACCTCCATCAGCTCCACTGCTGACACTGCCATGTACAGTGACTTTTCAGTGGGCATCTTGATTAAATTGGGTGAGATGGTCCAGATCAACATAAATTCTTACCCTATGTCTTGTAAATTCTTTGCTGCCCTGAAGTTAGTTGATTTTCCCCTCTTTCTCTTTCAGCATCTGCTAGTATGTACGTGCCGACCGTCTGCAATGGAAGGGAAGTTCTAGACTCCACCACTTCATCTCTGTGATTGTGACTTGCGGTTCAGTTCTTGAGTTTTTAGACTGTTAGGCAAAATTTTGCACATGTTGTGCACTTTGGAAAACACCAGAAAACAGAAGAAATCAAAACAAAACTAGTACCTTTTTTTAGAAACAGTGTAATAAATTATTTTTGAGGATTGTACAGTATATAGTGATGTTCTGGAACTTTTTAGACTGATTTTAGCCTTTCTGTTGTTAACGGTTGTAAGGGACGTGTAAATAACCATGGTTCACAATGTGCATAGTCCTGCAGTAAGGGAGTGATTTGTTGCAAGCACAGTTGCAATGTTAGGTGACTTCTTTCCTACGAAATTTTTTTGTAGCTCCTTGTTGTAATTAACTTAGACTGCATTTCTATGTTGTATATTACAGTTACCTTACGTGTAACAGATTGGTTTTCTCAGCACAAAACAGCAGTATTAATGTAAAGGCACCAATAATAAAAAGATAAAAGTTTTTCAGCATGGTTTCATTTTTGTTTCTTCCTCCCTCAAGGTTATTACTTTCCTCTACACTCCAGGATAGGAAAAAAGGATAAAACTTCTGCAGTACTAGTGTGGGCACGCACGTGTCTGTGTATGGTCCGTGCCCGTGTTACTAAATCCATATCACATAATATGTTCTTACAATGAATGCTTAGTCAGGGTCAAGTAAAATTTCCCTCTCCTTAAAAGAAATTCACATTATTAAAGCATCTCCAAGTACTCGTTTTGTTATTAAAATGTGGGGTAATTTTCAGAAGTGAAAATGTCTAATAGCATCTCAGTGAGAGATTCGCAAAAAGTTTTTGATCTCTGTTTCACTCATTCGTCATGACTTTACGCTGTCATGCACACAATAGATTGGTATCATATAAAAACCAAAGAAATTTTAGATTAGGTTAGCAAAGTGATGGAAAAAAAATCTGTCAGAAAATTAGCTGAGACTGTTTTATACCTCCAGCCAAAACAAACCTGGTTCAGTTTGTCTGCATCAACTGTGCTGTGAAAGGTAATTGGAGCATTGCAGAAACAGAGACTAAAAAAAGCCAAAAGAAAAAGAAACCCAGGAGACATTTACACACATCTCTGAGGTGACCTTTGCATTCAAACCAAACAATTCAAGACACTCATAGCAGCTACTTAGACAACTGCAAAATACCTTTAAAGTCCAGCTTTTGTAACTGCACTCTTACAGCCACCCTCACTCGATTGAAACAATCTGAAATCCTCCCCTCTGCTGGGTCCAGAAAGTCATTAAGGAAACAAACACACCTATGATTAATGTTTCTGGGCATATTTACCTAAGGGCTTGTTCCTGTTGATCTCTTTCCAGCTGAGGTCAATAGCAAAATTCTCATTGACTTCAAAGGCAACACCACCGGGGCTTGAAAGGCAGACACTACAGATAGATGTACTGTTGGATATATAGGTTCTCTGGAGCCCAGTTCTCCTACACTTGCAGATGTTTCTACATGTTTCTGGAAGGGTGCAAGTCCTTAGAGCTGAACTGGCAAAGGAAGTAGCTGTGACTTTGAATGCAAAACTAAAGGTACAGGTTCTTAAAATTCCCACTCACAGGTAGATGTCTGATTTTTCTGGACACCCATAGGTCCACCAGCAAAGATCTCTTGATGTCAACGCTTCTGTGACTGGCTACACAGGCAGCCATTTGAGCATCTGCATCATGGAGCTGTATAGTGCAGAAATCCCTGTGATTGTCCCCAAAATAGAGATTGCTTAGCCCATACTACATGCAAAGCTCTGCTTCTTTCTCTCTCTCCGCAACCTCTGGAGTGCCGCATGTTTCAGGCTTCGTTCCCACCTCGGTGCACGGCACGAGGGTCAAGTTTTGACAGGTTGGGAGTCTTGCTTTCTAGATCAAGACCCCTTAAAGCATCTCAAATTGGGCAGCTACAGTCATTTGAATTTGGTGTGCTTTTTTGTGGATTAAGAGGCTGTTCACTGTACGGCAAGAGGTCAGAATAGCTGACCATAATGCTGATGTCCCTGCATAATCCACATTATCTTTATGGAGCTCTTAAAAATGCCTAAGGCTATGAGAATTTCTTCTCAATTTTTATGGAAAGCAACAATCAGGGTCAAATCCACCTCACCTAACATTCATTGTCTACAGTAGAAATAGCTACATATGAGAATGTCAACCCCTTCTCCCTTTGTACTCACTGGAGAGAAGTAGGCATAATTTCTCTGGCTGATCTCAGACTGCTCCTTTAGGCTGAGATGAATCTGTCCAAATTAAGGCTAGTGCAGCTTGCTCAGATCACAAAGTTTGCACTGAAAATAAAGGCATTGTGTCAGATGAATTCCAACACTAAAATATAAATTGGCACCATTCAAGCTAATTTATAGCAGGTGAGGCTATTACTGTCCTGGGGTTTTCATTGAATTCAATAGCACTATCAAGAAAATGACCCGACACCTGTGTCTGAGCAGGTGTTATGAACACTTGGGTGGTTTGAAAGCCACTTGCATGTGTTTTTTATATGAAAACAAAAAAAAACCCCTCTCAACAATAAAAACCACATGGAGCTCTGGAGTTCCAGCCCAACTGAATGGTCCCAACATTCTCATACATTACTTGGTTTTGTCTTGAAAGCTTTTCACTTCTTTCCATTGGATGCCCAGGGATGCACATTATCTGGTATTTCCTGATGGCTCAAGTAATCCGTTTTCAAAACATAACAAAACAAAACCCAAAAATGTCAAACTCTGGCAGAGGCTTTGCACACCATACTGGTATGTATATTTTGCTGTTGTCTCACATCATCATTTTAGTTCCTCTAGTTAAAACAGGTTCTGTTCCTATTTGTGTAAAACTTGGCTTTAGAGTAGAAATCTCTTTTGGTCTCTTATTGCTCCCACCGTGTATAAAGATTTGACTAATTCACCTCAAAGCACAATGGGTTCTGTCACAGCTCCTTGTATGGTGGAGGGTACCCAGGTACCTTGTCTGTGAGGACGACAAGTCATTACACTGCCCTGAGCCCTGCATGCAGTGAGCAGGGGGAAATGATGGGATGAGAACAAGGTGTAACCCAGCTTCTATAGTGCCTTAATGGAGGCTGTAGGGAAGTTTAGCTTTTCATTCAGAAGCTGTAACTTAGAGTACCAAAGCTCTCTGATACAAATCAGGAGTGAAGAAAGGTTTGTGAAAAACTGATCACTTTTTACTTACTGGCTGAGCAGAAAAATAAGACAAAAAATCACTGCAGGTCAATCTGAAGTAAACTAGCTTTGGGTTTGGAATTTTTCTTTTTGGAGGAGAGGTGTTTCTTTTTTAAGTCTAGAGTGAAATTTGAAATCCAAACCAAAATCTACTGTGGAAAAAGATAAGCAGAACTTCTCTTGAGGTTGTCATTCCCTCTTACATTACCTAGAATAGCTATTTAAGGCCTCATTGCTTCATGATGTGGATCAACCAGCACCATTCCTTGCTTAGGAAGAAACGTCATCCTCATTGGTGTGTCAGCTCCAATTGTAACTGCTTTTACTCTTACATTGAAGCATTTGTGTTGCCCACTGCTGGAGATGAGCCCACAACCACTGGCTCCTAAGTGGCAACATCTACTGCTATCTTGTCTAATTATAATCAAGTATCTCAATTTTATGGGTACTACTGGCTCTGGTAGGACAGATAAACCAAAACCTGTGAACTCTCCCCTTTACTAATAAGGAACCCCAGCACCCTCTTTTTAAGAGCAAATAGTCAAATCCTTTCTTTGAATAAAGATGACAGATCCTTGAAGCTACTCGGTACCTTCCCATTGTGGCTCTAAGACACTTAATTTTCCCCAAAACCTAGACTCTTAATCATGGTATGTACTAAGAACATCAACCAACATAACCAGTACCAAGATAGAATACATTCTTTTCACATTCCCCACCCCAGCAAGCACTGTCAAAGCTGAGACAATATTCTGCTAATTTGCCAATAATTTATACAGACACACCACTAAAATGTGCTTAATCCTCCAAGAGATTTAGTTGCTTGACTCCAGAATTCAAAGAAAAGCATGCAAATGCAGCAATAAAATGCATTCCGTTTAATCAAGTGAACACATAACAGACTGATTCACATTGTTTTATGGCATCAAATAACAGTTTCTGATGCGATTCTGTGTGGGAGAAAAGGGGGAGGTTGCCGTAAGTATATTTTGGCAGAGTGCTGGAGGTCACAGACAGCTGATTTCTTAATGAAGTGTTAAAGGCTTCCAAAATTTGCCTCTTATGGGAAAATGGAAACTTCCTCTCTCTACTATATCTTTAAAGGAATGAAAATAATAGCAGATGTCAGTTAAAATATGCCAGTTTGAACTTGCTTAATTGCTGGAAAATGCAATTTACTTATTTTGTACTAAATAATGTCTACAGTATTGGTTTGTATCCCACAATGTTAGCACTGAACCAGAGATGCTATTAGATCCCATGGAAGAATTGTCAACAGTAACATGACAAAACCATTTGGAAGCAGAGTTGAGAAGGGTCATGGAGCAAAGTCTGTCAGAGCTGACAAAAAACTTCCACTCTCTGCTTTAT
>NW_009936189.1:51893-99608 GCF_000696875.1 Nestor notabilis | reverse complement strand
GGAAAGAGAAGGGAACCAAACAAACCCTCTGGTATTAAGTCAAATTAAATATAGTTCATAAAAATTAAGGCATTTTGACATCGCAGAGATATGGGCCCAGTGTTGAAAGAAGAAATGATGTTCTGGAGAATTAACTGTGATTATGGCTTGGAAAACATACGGAGAGGGAAGGGAAAAAATTAAATGCAATTTGATGGCAGTGAAAAGCTGCAATGTTTAAGGAAAGGCTGCAGTTCCACCAAACATCTCAAGTCCACAGTTTCAAATATATTTTCACTTTATTTTATGAATGCCCATCAGATATATATCTTTGATGCTACAGCACACTAGTTGAATAAAAATCAACAACATAAAAACCCTCTTCATAAAAGATCCAAGATGTGACATCCCAAAGCCATAACCATTAACTCCATGAGCATATCATCTTTGACAACCATATATAAATGACATCATGACAACAAATACAATGTACAATAATAAGTGTGCAATGGTACAAAATATACAAAAAGGAATGTGTATTTAATATACATTCAACAATACCCCATAAAAATCTTTCTTGGGAAAGTGAAGTGCCTTTTCAAGAACAACAAAAAATGTACACCATTTCAGTTAAGATGCCTGAAGTATCTCCCATCAAAAAGAGTAAAGCTTGTGTTCTTTGACTGGAGATACAAAATAATTGAGCTGAATTTTCCCTAAGGAAAAAACAAAAATAAATCTAAACTTCATAAAATTTTTGTCCACATCTATAGTATAATAAGATATTTAGAGTGCAGAAAATTCAGTTTAATTTAAATTTTACTTAAAAGTGGGCCCTCTTTTATTGATAGATCTAGCTCAGTCATATAAAATCAAAAATCTATATTCCTTAGAGTAAAAAGACCACTTCTGTCCTTGTGTCTTTTCTGATTTTGATGCATTCCATAATTCACATCATTTTACTATAATGGAAATATCAGTCTGACCAGAGGTCAATACAAGACCCGTTCTTCATTTTCTCCTGGCTCTGTACAAGTCTTGCATAATTTTACTCAAGTATTTTTTGCCTAAGTTTCAGATTCCTTTGAGTTCAACCTCGATGGGAATTTCAGGAACTTCTTACAGTGGATATTATGAAGATCACATGCTTACAGTGTGGCTGATTTTATGAAAACATCCACCTAGCTTCCATTTTTTGAGGCACCATTTTGTGCCTGTCTTGGTAGGTACTTGCATCGACAGCAGAAAGCAGGTACTTGCATCAACAGCAGAAAGCATTTAAGATGCTGAGCTGTGCAATTACCTAAACCATACTCAGCTCTGCTAGGCATCCATCCTCATTGGTACAGGAATAAAGGTGGCTGAGTGTTTCTAGCAAGCCTCCCAACTGACAAAGCTGATCCCTGATTTCCAGAAGTAGAGATTCCTGCCTTACCTCCAGAGTTCAGGCTTCATTGGTGTGCAACATAGGGAAAGGTGACATATTGGCAGCCCAAGGGAGAGTACTGAAACTGCCAACGACCTCTCTTGAAAGGACAAGCTTCCACAGAGAGGAACAAGTGCAACCTGCACTGTAGGTATCGCTTTCCTTCTCGTTATAGAGTCTGAGCCTGCTACTGCCTATAAACTCATGGGACCAGAACTACAATTCATACCATAACAGTTAGCACATCTAAATCTAGCAGCTCCAGGTATTACCCTAACCCTGATGGTCATGATTTAGGAATCAGAATGGGTTCAACTTGCAGGTGCAACACCATGCCTCTTGTATTTGAGGCCAACACAGACCACCCAGCCCTCCAAAGCACTAAAAGCAAAAGTACTTTCCAAAGTTCAAAACTCACCTGAGCCTCATTTTGAGTACCATTCACCATTCTGATTTTAAGAGAGACTCACAGTTATGCTACTAAAAGACAATACACAACCTTTGCAAGAGGTTTCAGGCCTCTCTGAAAATCATTTCTTATGAATATGTGTAGAAGGAGTGATAGGAAATGAGAGGTACCTACAAATCATATGGCATATCTGAGCAATGCCCAGGTGAATGCAAAAAATTCATGTTATTTGCAGTACATGTATCTCTTCCTGAGTTGAATTTCATTCCCAGTATGGAATCCAAGTGTCTGCTTTCTTTTTTGGCAAGGTACTTGATCACATGGTAAGGCAATCCAATTTTCTGGTTTGTTTCCTGTCTTCTTTCCACCTAAATGGCCAAGCATTTCTCACCAAGATCACCACTACAATGTGTGCCAGAATATGTTTAAAATATGGTCCTGTAAAAATAGAAATTAGGTTTGTTTCTTTGAAGGCAGCATTAATTCTTCATATATTCTGGGACCTTGAAGATTTCAGCTGAACAGATTCAAAATGATCTTCCTTTTCCTGCAATGGAAAAGATATTACTCATCAACTGGGATTCCTCAGTTTCACTCCAACAGTTTACTACAGTCATTCCTTCTCTTAATATCTTCAGAACAGCCTTTGTCAAAGACTTTAGTTTATTTCTGCCCCAGTCATTAAGTGCACAGTTTGTCTTTTTATTATTTAATGAGTCTGTAAAAAATTTGCAAAAACAATTAAAACATAGAATCATAGAATGGTTTGGGTTGGAAAGGACCTTAAGATCATCTAGTTCCAACCCCCCTGCCATGGGCAGGGACACCTCGCACTAAACCATGTCATCCAAGACTCCATCCAATCTGGCCTTGAACACTGCCAGGGTTGGAGCATTCACTACTTCCTTGGGCAACCCATTCCAGTGCCTCACCACCCTCACGGTAATGAACTTCTTCATTATATCTAACCTAAACTTCCCCTGTTCAAGTTTGAACCCATCACCCCTTGTCCTATTATTCATAGTACTTACTTTAGAGGATACAGGGCAAGTTTGCATGTCATACTCTTAGTATAGGACAGGTAGTCAGAGCTGGGGAATTGCAAGGTAATCATATCTGCGGTTATCATTACTTGTTAAGGTATTTCCTACAATAATAAATCATTTGGAGCAAGGGCTGTGAATGTGAACACCACTGCCTCACTCTCGGATTCCCATCCCAACTTCTCCTCTGGGAAATCCACAGGACAAAGGCTCTACATATCCTCCGGCATCTTAAAAATCATGGCTGGAGGGTTGAGTTTTCTTCCTTATTTTATTTGCAGGGTGATAGCCTAGGCCATGCGGCCAGCAGGCATCAGGGTGAGAAGCGTGGATGTACATGTTCCTGAGTGTGTGAACAACCCAATGGTCCATGCAGAAGCAATGAACGAAGGAGCCCTAATAAAACTAGTCACTAGAAAATGATGGTTCTTGCTTCGTGTACCTACCTTTTATACTTGTTGATGTACACAAACAGTTTGCAAACTCTGTTAAACTAACCTCATGGTTTCTTCTTTAAAGCCATCTCACTCAGATGAGGACAGCCTAGCACAATATGAGAAAGAGCAGGGAAGAAAAATGTCCTGTGCTACCCTGCAGCAGAGTAGGTATTTCTTATTCTGAAGGACCTGGTATTGTCATGCTGGAGACAACAGATGGAACCAGAACAGCCTCCAATCTGAAGCAGTTTCATAATTCTTTAACTTCTGCTTTCTCATTAAAAGTAAGAGTAACTTATTTCCATATTACAGCCCTAGCCCTAAATTCCTAGGGTACACAAATCCACTAACAGCTTCACAAGATGTTTTGCTTCATAGAAACGCCATTGCCTGAAGCTTGAACATATAGCTAGAACACTTCAAACTTTTCTTTCTCTCTCAGTTTACATTTCTCTTCTTTTTCTCTCTTGTTTTCCTCTGTACATTTTTCCTGTATTTTACATGCATATGCAGCAAGAAATTAATTTCCTCATCTTTTGCATAAATGAAAACTGATGCCTATAGCATTTGTTTTGGAGAAATACATATTACATTACAGTTATCTGGAGGGATACAGGACATAGAGCTCAAAACCTAATGAGGTATTGAACTGAGTATGCCAGCTATGATTGTCTAGCAGGAAAAAAGAAGCCAGCTTAGAAACATCTGAGAGGCTTGTTCAAAAAGGAGAGAATACTCAGGGAGCCTACAATGGATACAGGAATGTTAAAACTCTTTTTGAGTCCAAATAGGCATTCAAGTGGTCTGAAAGCTAAAGTGCTAAAGCCTAAAGAGGGAAAACAAAACAAACCAAACAAACAAAACCCACTTAGATAATCACAGAACGGTTTGTGTTGGAAGGGACCTTAAGATCATCCAGTTCCAACCCGCCACCACAGGCAGGGACACCTTCCACTAGAGCAGGCTGCTCCAAGCCCCTGTGTCCAACCTGACCTTGAACACTGCCAGGGATGGGGCAGCCACAGCTTCTCTGGGCACCCTGTGCCAGCGCTTCAGCATGTGAGGGAACAACTTCTGCCTAATGTCTAATCTACATGCCCCCTCTGGCAGGTTAAAGCCATTCCCCTTGTCCTGTCCCTACTGGCCCTTGTCCAAAGCCCCTCTCCACGCTTCTTGTAGCCCCTTTAGGCACTGGAGCTGCTCTAAGGTCTCCCCTTCAGGAGCCTTCTCTTCTCCAGCTGCCTCAGCCCAGCTCTCTCAGCCTGGCTCCATGGCAGAGCTGCTTCAGCTCTCGCAGCATCTTCATATCCTCCTCTGGACTCACTCCAACACTCTCCCACGCTTTCATCTCTATACTTATAATCAGGAAGGAGCCCATGGTTGGTGATGCAAATGGAGTCAGCAAAGCTTTTACACTTATCAGGCGTACAGCAAAACATGACCTTCTCCAGCAGCACTGGTCATTACACTCAGCCACAGCCAGCCAAGCCATTTGACGGTCAAGAAAACATCATCAGTGTTTCAAAGTCAGTCCCTGTAGGATTCCAAATGGAATCAACTTCCATTTTTTGCAACACCACCACAAAATTTGATGTGATTTGATTTTATTTACATTTTCAATATTCTTAATATTGAATTAGGAATTGATATTGAATTTCTTCCCCTTTCCAAAAGGAACAATATTGATTTTTGCAAGACAAATAGTCAGGTTGGGGTCAAGGGGAAGTTCTGCATATTAGCTGTGTAATGGCAACTTCTCCAAAGGGAAGAGAAAAAATAAGGAAAAAAAAAAAGAAAAAGGAGGCACACAGGTTTTAATTACATTGCACTCAATCACAGAAAGGGGAAAAAAAAAGAATACAAGAAAAAATCTCAAAATTGAACATTCTGAAGTATTATTTGGACAAGAAACATAAGAGTGACTTTTTAAAATAAACATTTATCATGATCTTTTAAGAAACCTTCCTCTCTGAAACAACTCATTTCATCAAAACTGAAAGGAAAAATGTTACCCAACTTTATCCTGATCATACTAGATCCCCAAGCTGCACTCTTTTAAAGACAACACTACTCTTCTCATACTGCAAGGCATTTGGAATAAATGCCAAAGTGCCTGTGGGATCTACCATGATGGTCCTCTGTTGTCCCTCTCCAAAAGGTTCTCAAACGACACCAAAGATCTTTGTGCTATGAATTCAGACATGTAACAACCCACAGCTCATGTGGTGTGGAAAAAACACTGTTGCTTCTCAGTGAAATGGAGGAGGTTGCTGTATTGGGTAACAGGCTGTGGCTGATGCCTCCTCTTCATTCTGTAGTATTCCGAATAGTAGAATCCTATAGTATTCCTGATTATGGGTCTGAAGTCAGCCATAAAGACAGCCCAGGTGAGCTGCAAGCAGCTGGCTGGTGGCTAAGTTCCCAGTGCTAATTTTCTGTATCTATAATAGCTGTGTTTGCTTCAGTAATGGAAGTGGCTGGTACAAATCCAGGCAGAGAGGTTCCCACAGCCATTAACTGCTCTTTTTAGGCATCACCCGCAGAAGAAGGAATGCAACTAAAATCTCTCCGCAGAATAGGGAGCATTTACTCAATACCCTGCAAGATATAGTAGATTTCAGCAGATCAAGCACGGACTGAGTGTAGGACGCTGCACAAAGCACTGTGCAAATTAGCATCACAGCCTCATTACATCCAGTCATAAAGGCAATAATTACTTTTAGTATTAATAGTAGTAATTACTACTCACCTTTGTTGCCAGGGACTTGAGCTTCCCCAGCAGTGACTGCTTATTTGAATATACTATTTCTTCTTCATTATCTTCTCCTTCCATTATAGCACAGCTGTCAGCAGCTGGCAGCTCACACTCTTTTGAGTTTGCTGTCATCACTAATTTGGAATATTTATACTCCAGCCTGAAGACAGAAAGCCAGACAGGCACAGGTTTTTTTACAAATGTCCCATATTCAAGGTTTTCATAATTTAGATTATCTGCAGTCCTTCTATATAGTTACTTCTGACAAATTTATTGGAAATTAGACACTTTTCGATCATTAAAAATAATAACCAAAATAATATTAACAATACATCAAGCTCCTGCTCTCCACATTAGTCCTACACCCTTATAAAAGAGCCATGTTTTCCCAAGAGACATGTAGGTCTAGAGGATTTCCTGCATGAAGAAGTGTGACCTGTTTGCTGCTTTGGGCAATAGCCAGGTCTGACTTCAGAATCTACATCACACTCCTGTCCAAGAAGGCTATGAGGGAGAGAAGTGTAACAGTGTGTGGTAGGAGGCAGCAAGGGGTTGGAACCATGATACTGGAGTCCTGATTTGGTGAAGCTGGTTGTGCTATGGTGAGATGAAATCCCACAGAACTGGAATCATGTTTTAGAAGTTTTATGACATGAGATTTGGGAAGCAAAGGACAATGGGGATAGGGAGTATGGTCAGTCTGAGAAGCAGGAATCTTTTGGGTGTGTACCAAACACATCCTGCCAAAATAGACCTAAGCAATATACAGTCAAGAACTCTTTTAACCCTGCTGAAAAGGAACTAATTAGACTGAAGAGATATCCTTCTGGTCTTCAGATTTTGAGAAAGCTGTGTTGCTTCAGCACCTATAAGCAACTTCAAACTCTCAGGGTTTAAGAAGACAGAAATGCCCCAACAAATTACTGTGGATTTTCTAATACTTTCCTGACTAGTGTTTCCAATAACCACTGTTCGCAGAAGAAACCTCAACTTGGTGGATAAACACACCAAACAATGGCATTTCTCATCAACATTGTCATAAGGTCAAACCCATAAAATGTCTTCCTTTCTTGATGTTCACTACATCAAGCTTTTAATTTACTTTTATATGGAACACAATTTGTACTACTTACTTCTGGTTCTTCTTCCAAAAATAGCAGGTCAAGGCTATGAGCAGAACAGCTGTGAAAGCACCAACACCAGCTCCAACTTTTAGCCAAAAATCCACTGTTTCACAGGTGCTGGTCCTTTTTTCTGGCAAGGGAACTCCTTTAATGCAATGCTTTGGCTCATTCCATACATACAAGGTTTCCTTTCAAACAGAAAACACCAAAACGTGAGCTGCTTGTAGGAAAAGAGAACTATTTGGAGTTGAAGAAAACAAGCTGTTTTGAAGTTGAAAGGTTAGACATGTTTCCCGTGAAAGCAAACCAAAACATCTACTTCAGGTTTTCAGACTCTAAGTGGAGTTACATCATCTACTCAATTGTCCCCTTGATTGTGCCTGCAGGCCAAAGGATTTCATCTTCCATATTGTTCTTCACCTGGTACAATACGGGTCAGACAGCGATTATGAACATGTTGTGCCCACATTGGAGCTGTTGATCAACAGGACACTTCTGAACCTGTGAAATAACTTTTTAATATTTGACTAGAAAAAGCAGCAGCAAAAAAAAAATTCAAGCAAGAAAGGATGTATTTCTGAACCGAAATTCTGAATCCTTTCCTAGCCTGCCCCTGATGTTCATGGATATGAACAGACTGAAGTCCTTTAGGCACTCCATCCTTCACAAATAACATAGCTGTGTGCATACAGAGTCCACATCCCTACCCACATGGCTGGTCAGCACAAGCCAGCTCTCCTGTAGGAACTACACTTCCATTGGCACAAATATTCCTGAGTATCAGCACAGCAATAAGACTTGCACCCAGCCAGCTCAGAGCCCGGACTGAGGTTCCCCAACCCTACCTGCACTTACATATAGATTTGCACATCAAACTTCAAGAGTCCAGTTATACCCAAAGCAACTCATCTGACTTGGAGACATGTGTCCTGTACCTGAAATCCTTTCTTGCAGGCTCCCTCAATCTCATGGTAGTCTTGCTCTGTGCAGAGAGGGCAAGCTTCTGCACTTTCCCATATGAAGTAGAAAGTGCAGCCATCGCAGGTGCCCGCAGGGCATGAGCTAGAAGGAGAGGAAAGCTTAGTTATCACTCATGAAACACTCTGGGGTTTGCATCCTCATTCCACATTCTGCTGCTGAAGATTGGTAATACTAAGTACAAGAAATGGGTAAACATCCATCAAGTCAGCAGGTGGAAAAAAAACGGGGAAGTTATTTTTCCCAGTTTGTAAAATGCTTTCTCAAGTGAAAACAGATGTTCTGCTGTCAAAGGTCTAAAATAACAGCTCAGTTCCTGGCAGCAAGTGCTACTCACACACCTGCGATGAAGAGAAGAGAAAGAAGCAAGCCTTGGAGACCAGCAGAACTACTCCAGCATTCCACCAGCACAGGCTAGCCCAGCACGCACCTCTATTGCTGTTCTCCTGCCCTGGGTGACTGTTCAACATGAATGCTCCTATCTGGTTCCTGTTGTTGTTCTAATGATGTCTGGGTGATTTCATCCATATGGAATGGACTTGTCCTGTCATGGTTAATTACTAGAAGGATGTTCACCAGTTAATGAAGAGATAACAGCTTCTCTAGTCTAAGAAAGACTAATGACCCTATTTTGTATTCAGCCTGCAGAAGAAAGTTGTACTTGCAACGACAGAACATTCGTGCAGCTTTTGTTACTGACAATTACATCAGTCTAGAAGCAGCATTGGCCAGAAGTCCATGTAAGAATTTAGGCCATGTAAATGTGAAATATATCCATACAGAAGATTGATTTAAAGGTTTTTTCTATGTCATCTGGAAATCTGTTACCCTGATTGGAAGAACTGGGGAATGGCTTCAGACTGAAAGAGGTGAGATTTAGATGAGATGTTAGAAAGAAACTCTTCCCTGTGAGGGTGCTGAGGCGCTGGCACAGGGTGCCCAGAGAACCTGTGGCTGCCCCATCCCTGGCAGTGTTCAAGGCCACGTTGGGGACAGGGCCTTGAAGCAACCTGCTCTAGTGGAAGGTGTCCCTGCCCATGGCAGGGGGGTTAGAACTAAATGATCTTAAAGCCCCTTCCAACCCAAACCCTTCTGTGATTCTATGACTGAAAAATCCACAGCCCTAAAAGCCCATTCTGTCTTCTCCTGATTTAAATAACTGGCAACTGTCCTCTCTGGATTATGGAGCAGTCTTTCAGTGCACACGGCAAGAGCACTGACAGGCCTTTCTCCTCAACGGCTTTCATCTTATACTATAACTTCATGTGAGACTAAACACCATGTCTGGAGGATCAAGGATTTACAGGCAGTATTATTTGACATGTATCACATACCTCACTGTTTGAAAATAGCTGTCTGACTGCTGAGCTAATCAAAGGGAGCTAGGAAGGGAGAAGTCAATGAGAACTGCAATAAAGTACATCATGTCAGCTGTGTGCCACTTCTGCCCACGACTACACTTGTAAAAGCAAGGTAGGTTAATCCTCCTCAGTACCAGTGCGCTATCACAGCTCATACTATGTTTCACCTGTAACACTAGAAGGACTCCTGGAGGATTTTCACATGGCAGCTGATAGACAATGGCTTGTAGTCCAGCATCATTTGTAGCCTAGCGTCTCAGGTCCCTAAGGAACTGGGGTAAGCATCTCCAAAGGCATTGGAACTTCAATCACTCCTCCATCACCTGTGAAGTAGATGTCGCTTTGCCTTCATTGAGGTGAGCATGGTTCACCCATCCCAAGACAGACAGGGATCAAGTTGGATCCCACACTTCTCACACTGTTAGCTTTTGGGAAGGAGGATGAGTGAGAGTTCTGTCAGCAGATTTATAGTAACATCCAGACAGGATAAATGCATGTTGACAGCCAAAAAGGAGGGTTAGCAGAGTTAAGGGGAGCTTCTGAAGAATCACAGAGTGTTGCTAAAGAGCAACAGAATTACTTCTTTTACTGTATTTTCTCTGCAACTTTTCAGGTTTTCAGGAGGTTTTTGTAGTCCCTTGAATCAGAGCGAAGGGAAAGAAAGGTCAGGCAAATTTAACGTAGTGGTACAAGGGGTCCAGGACACAAACTGGAGTGACAAGAAAAATACATATGGAACTTGAGATAGACAAAGTAAGGGCTCACATAAGCACTGCAACAGCAGATTTCATAGTTCCTAGGACAGGTTAAAAAGAAAGTCACTTTGTCCACAGCCACTGCTGTAGATCAAGGCAGAAAACCTCTCAAAGCCCCAGCTAGGCAGCTCTAATCAGGAGGCCAAAAATCAAAATAAGGAACAGAAATATAGGAGAAGTGAAGACAAGAAAACATCACTACATTTTCTTTTATATGTAAGCTTGGAACAAGCTGCCTAAGCTCTAACCTCTCTCACCGATACAGAGCAGTTGGTCTGCTGGGAGGTGATGGACACACATGTCCTTCGCCTAGCGAAAATGAGACCTCCTGCATGGCTGATGAGGGAGACAGCACTCCTCATTGCTGTGAAGTATGAAATCACTAATGAGTTTTGCAAAGATTACCTGAGGAGAAAAGGCTTTTTGTCACTACTCAGATAAAAATACTTAAATACCTGGGCACAGAAAGCTCCCCTTGGTCTGGTTTGTTGAGGTTGCATCTCATTGTCACAACAGTTGCACGGCCATTTTCACATGAGGTTGTCACTGTTGAAGACCTAATGTCAAACAAGAGGAGAAATGTAATACATTTCCACTACAATAAATACCTCTTTCATAGGTCTCTGTCCATTCATATAACTGCAAAGCTGAAGAAATACTGTTTATCACAGTACTTCTGCCTTTGTCATCTGGAAGAGAAAAAAAGGAGTTACAAAGGATCAGGATAGGTTTTACCTCTCCATTTGAATCTCCAAGTGCTCTCAGTACTCAGGGATCTGCTCTGCTTTAATAGCTAGTTTGAATTCTGCTGAGCAAGGAATAAGCCTGCCCACAAAACAGAATAGAATGATTAAAAAGGAGAATCACAAGTGCTGTGGTTGGTGTGTTACTCTGCTGGAGAGTTCATGACGGCTCTCTCCTCACTAGTAATCTGAGAACCATGCTGTCCTGAAACAGCACAAGGCTGTTTTACTCTAGGGAGTAAAACTGGACACAATAGACATTGTAAGCTAAATTCATAATATACTCAAAGTAGGGTTATTGGTGTGGGGTCAGTTTGCAGAATCAGGCATGTAATTTAAGTATTTGCATATGTATAAAGTGTTGATGTCCAAAGTGCTATAGCCAATTAAGATCTACTACTAATGCCAACACAATCTAGAGAGAAAATCAGTAGAACAAATATAGGTATGTTGCTCAAGATAACCTGAATTAGCCCCATGGGCTCCAGAATCCAAGCTTAGAAATACAGCTCACATGAAGACTCCAGCATGTAGACATCTTAACTGAAGTAATGTTGCAGGTATTTCTTACCCAAGCTGAGGTATTCTTTTTATGAAGAATAGGAAAAGCACACTAGTAACTGTGCAGGGGTTTAACCTCGATAAGTTCATTATTGTAACATCAAAGTAAATACAAAATAATGTGAAAGAAAATATGCAACAGGAAGCGAACCTATCAAAGCCACATATGATAAATTACAGAAAGGAATATGACACTGGAAGTGGCACCTGAATCAATCAAAGCTCTGGTAACACTACAGATCAAGTGTAATTTAGATTTGAGTAAACAGCGTTTCCTGATTTCATAAGATGTTCTTCAACATGCCAGTCAGTATCAGCCAGATACCGATTAAAGTGATAAAGATGAAAGCTGGATTAAAGATCTCCCCTCATAGTTTTAGTTTCCTTTAAAAAATGAAGACATTTTACATACCAATAAACATCATTTTTTACCTACTTGTAAAAGAAATGCACATCAGGTATTTTGCTTGGAGAGGGAGGAAACATATCTGTCTTGATGCTGATATTTTCCAGCATTGTTTCAACAGTAGCTCCTAAAATTTGAGAAGGGGAAAAATGAAACGAAACAAAAGAAAAGCTGAGAATGGGTTTCTGTGGGGTCCACATAAAACATTTTCTCAGTCTGAAAGGTGTGGGTCTCAAAACCATTAATGACATTATTCACTTTCTCTATTTAAACTAAACTTTGCAGATTTGTCTCATAGATTCTGATTTCCTTATAGAGACATAATAAAAAATAATAAACCCATACTGGTGTAAAAAAGTTCTACTCTTTTATATGAGTTTAAAGCAATCATGGGATATTACGGAATCAAAATAGTTTAGGTTGGGAAAGGATGTAGCACCCTGAGCAACCTGCAGTACTGTGGGAGAAAAACTGAAAGATGCAATGACAAGGTTCAGAAGGATGATGGAGGCATAGGCAAGCTTTGGTGGCACATTTTGGAACAAACAGGCTGGTGTGCGGAACAGCACATGTTACACAGGTCTGCATGGATTTTGGAGAAGAGCTGAAGAGGAGGACAATTCAAATAACCAAAGTTCTTAGAGATCCTTCCAACTCCATGAACCAAAGACAGAAAATACTGGTGCTGCACTGCAACATTTCAGAAGGAGAGGGAAAAACTGTACAAATGGGACACGTTGCATTCTTCTAGTGAGGTGAAAAATTCCTAGAACAACAAGAAAAGGTGGTAGCAACCAGAAATTAGTGGGAAGATGGAAAAGACTGAAGAAAAGCCTTCCACTTGTACTTGCAACATTTCAGACAGCCTAGCTGCATTCTTAGGACTTCAGCTTTACTTTGACTCGACTTTGGCATTAATTTGAGAGGACAACTCACACAGCTGGAAAACCTATGTCTGGTTATAAACCTTTTAGGTGAACATAGTAGATAACAAAGGTGACAGTTTGCAGTAGACACTAGTGCCTGCTGTAGGACAAGTCAGGGATTTGAAAGCACATAGATCAATGTGCTCAGGAGGGCTTGCCGGTGAGGAAAAGCTACAGAGCACCACATCAACAGACAGAACAAAATGACCTGTGCTGCAGCAACCATCAAGAGCATGTGCAGAAAGATTTCAGGTTATTGTGGAGGGACCTCTGCTCTGAAAACATACTCTGATGTCAGCAAGGATGATCATTTCCTCTCATCAAAGGCATTACATCAAACTTAAGTTTGGATTGCAAGACAATAGACAGAGATTAGTTACTCACTAGACTGGAAGATGATAGCTCCTAGGGACCTTATTATATTCGACAAAGGCAATGAGAGTATATTCCCATCCAATATGCAGTAATGTGGAAATGGCATTTCAAAGTGCAGCTTCTCAAAAATAAGAACACTAGAAGCAAAATCAAGTGTAGGGGGAAAAAAAAATGTCATTCTTCAGAGGATATTAATGATATAGCTAAGAACCCACAATGACTCTCTCAAGAATAACAACAGCTTTGACTGAGAGTCCACCTTGAATCAGAACAGCGGTAGGAGGGCAATTGAAATAAAAACACTGGCACAAGCTTAATGGAGGGGGAATAGAGAATCAAATAAAATCCAAAGTTATGAGTTACAGAAAAATGATAATGGATGCTAAAGACTTCAGGGAAAAGCCTGTGTTTGGCAGCACTAGAAAAATAAGAAGTTGGAGCTTTTCTAGAAATACTAGAAATAAAAGTACATTTTCTGGATAGAAAAGGCAAACTTCAACCTTTTTAAACTGTAGCAATTGTGAAAAGAAAAGGCAGCAGAAGAACTGGATATCTTTTCTCTGTAATCAGGAAAAAATCAGTGCTATTTCCTTGCTTTCTAAGACAATGACTGAACACCCCATTCCTTCAGTGTCAGGAGAGGATATGGGCATCTACTTGGCATGTACACTTATGAACCCATACCTACCGAATGACCTTTGATAGAGCTTTTAATGATAGTGAAATGTTGAAAGACAGATGGAGAGGGGATATGGTGAGCCAGATTACAACGTGGCTAACATGATGAGCCAAATTAACAGTAATGGTAAGTGGGTTTCAGTAAATGATAGATACATAATGAGTGACAGTCAACATGAATTTATGAAGAACAGCTCTTGAACAAATCTGATTTCATTCCTTGAGTGCTGATGAATTTGGCTGCTAACGAAAATTATGTAAATTTATCCAGTATTTCACTAATTACCACATGAGATTCTAATTAAAAAGTTAGCAGTGTAATGTCAATTAAAAGCACACTTGGTTATTTAACTAACTAATTATAAAATTATCTGGCCATGAGAAATTGTCATCAAATGCAGTATGTCTCCAGGCTTCTCTAGGCATTGATATTGCAGTCCCAAAATGTAAGATTATCATCAGGCATCTGCAAGTATCTATATAATCACCATTGGTAAAGGGTTTAGAGGAGACACAGATTAAGAGGAACAGGAGCAAAATACAGAGCAACTTGGTTCACTTGGTAAGATGGTCCCAATCCAACTAAACGTATTTCAGTGCAGCAAGGGATGAAGGCCAGTCCTAAGGAAGAGAGATTTTCCCTTGGAAACTGTAACTCTGGAAAAAAGACCTAGAGTAGACATCAAAGCCAAGAAGCCACCATGAAATCCCATGAGTCTGGAGAAAGAAGGACTCAGGGATGCTGTCCCTGCATGTAAATACAAATATGGAAGTGATTTTTACTACCATTATAGTGAACTAAATACTGGAATACTATTCCATTCTATGCTCATGCTTTATTAAAATATAATAGCAAGTTACAGAGGGTGCAGAAAGAACCTCAAAAATGATTCAGATGCTTAAGAGAAATGCATGATAGCAAAAGACTTAGAAAAACTTGGTCTACTTTGTTTATAGAAGAGCAGACTGGGGAGGGTGTGATGATTCCAGTACACAAAATATTTCTCTAAGTAGGAGAATGTGGGTGTGAAATGGAGAAAGAATAACACGAAGCAAGAGCTGAAAACTGAAGCCAGGCAAATTCAAACAGGAAACAAGTCTGCTGTAAAATAAAATACAGAGATAGTGTTTGACCAGCGGAAAAGAATACCAATGACTGTGGCAAAGCTTTAATTTCTGGCAGTCTTAAAAGTCCGGGCTGAATGCTCTTCCAAAGACGTGCTTTTGTCAAACATGAGTTTCTGGGATCAGTGCCAGGGAGAAAGTACAAACACTGAGTGCCTGTAATGGATAGGTGAGCAGACTAAATGACTTCATTGTCTCATCTGGCCTCAGGCTCTGGGAACTTGTGAGCTGGAGCAATGTAAGACTTAATGATGTGCATGGCCCCGTGCTGCTCTAAGCTACCTCCCTCTTCGCCTAATTATGTCCCAGCACCAGCTTCTTCTTCTGAAATTGCCCAAGTGGGGTCTTGGCATGGGCAGAAATGCTTGGTCTTATGTGGTTACTACTGTGATTGATCCTGCCCTGCATGAGGTGGGTAGGAAACATGAAAGAAAACCAGTATTAATTACATTCTCCAGATTTTTGTGCTGGAATTCTATGCACCATGGGACCCACCAGACCAAACACAGGGAAGAGTGAGTAATACAGGCATGGAAAACAAAGAATGGGGGCAGCCCTTGCTCTTCCAGCCACCAGCTGAACTGAAACAGCAGCAAAATGCAATTGCATCTGTCCAGATCTGATTTACAGCTCGTGAGCAAAGTGGGACCGAATCCTGGGCTGTCCCTTCATTCTTCCCCCAAGGTAATGCAGCACTGTTGAGCTGAGAAGGATTTACTCTGCAGCCCTAAATACATGCGAGTACATCCATGATAACAATAAGTAGGAGACAAACCATGTACCTAAGAACCTGTCAGCAAGGCTGTTGGACTGCAGAGCCAGGGCTGTTCGGAAGCCCTTGCTGTCCGATGGGATGATGGTGGACTGACAGACAAAAGCTCCCACAAAATTGGAAAAATCTTCCGATTCTGCAACCATGTCCTTCAGAGTAACATCTGTGATATTGTCAGTGCAAATAGCCATCTTCTTCCCCTGCGGACAATCAGGATAAAATGGGAGAGCTGCTGGTTGTTGGTAAGACATGAAAAAGTTTGGGAAAGGAAAGACTGCAAACTTCCTGACTGCAAACTGAACGAGTTTCATTACTGCACCTTAGGAACAACTTGATGTTTCTACCATGAGAGGGACAAATTGCAACGACAAGCTGTGCCATTGTGAAAGCTCCAATTAAAGCCTTGTATAGACTCAGAAACACGCTGTCACCTCTGGTATGTGTCTTATCAGAAACCTCTGCTTCGACGAAGCACTCCTCTTTGTTTATCTTGACAGCAAGGTGTTTACTTGCAGAGCATAATAAAATGGCTTGCACAGGAAAACCATATTTCCCTTTCTTTTAAATAACATACTATAGAACACCTCTTTATTTGGGATTTAATCCAGATAAAATAGTTTCAAAGCACAAATAAATGAAATCCCTAAACAGATACATAGCCTTCAAGGCTGCTTTAATGGCACATGTCAAGACTAGTGCCAGAATCTGGGAGCAACAGCAATGAAAGACAAATCACCAGATTCAATTGTCCTGACAAAATGCCAAGGACTCACAACCTAATGATATGGTTGGTACTACTGCAGAACCACCATAGTAGTTTGGGAAAATGAAGACCAGATCCACAGGGGAGTGAGCATATCTGTACCTTTGTGGATCTAGTTGTCAGCAGCTCTAATCCAGGTGATACTCAAACACACATTTAAGCCCAAAAGCATGCAGAACACTAAAGAAATGTGACTACTCATTTGCCTTAACTCAGGCAAATCCTTTGGTACATGGGAAAGAGACTTCAGAACTTTGCAGGGCTGAACATAAATGTAAACTACATGCACTGGCTTTCATGGGACAATACATATGACAGGTACTGCTCCAAAACTTCAATTTATGTTTGTGACAACATGCTCTGGAACAGTCCAAGCACTGGACAGAAAATCCTGACTCGGAGGCAGAGACTGTTTCACTCATGGACTAAACACATTTCTCCACCACTTTAAAAGGTTGTAATCAAAGCCAGCAATGGGCATCTCGGCCACTGGCAGAGAACGGTGGTGACCAGGGGCTCTTCTGACAGCAACATCTCCAGCCAAGTCACAAGGGAAACACAGGGAAAGAAGCTGGAAACAGAGAGACTCAGATTCTTCACTTGAGTTCTGTGGTGGTAGCACAAAAAGGTCAGGGTTGTGACCCAAGTAACTTGACAGCACAAGAACTAAGAAAAGGCAGGGATGTGACAGGGTTTTACTTCTGAGCTTACTTATGCCTAAACACTGTCATCACTGCTCTGGAAAATCACTTGGCTGCACAAAAGTCCTCTTGCACTGCCAAGAAAGATCCAGAGGGAAGTGTTTGCACAGTGCCAGTGCCAGCACAGGTAGCAAATGGGTTAACCCTCAATACCAGCTGAGCTCACCTCGTTCCCACACAGGCTGATGTTAAAGAAGTGGAAGAACTTGGTCCCTCGGGAGGTGAAGCTGGGTCCACTCATCAACGAGCCCACCTGGCTGAGGTTGCTGAAATTGTAACTCAGGCTCTGGTTGTCCTTGAAGTATGACACCAGGCAGTCGCTGAAGCAGGCAGAGTGGTCCTTCGGAGAAGGAGAGGCATCCATTAAAAAGCAGTTAGGGACCAGCAGCAAAGCATTCACCTGCGAGTTAAAGCAAGCAGGGGCAGACAGGACTGCTTTCTTTGTTAAGGATGGAGGGGAACTTCATGCTATTCCTGCAATTCCCTTTTCCTGTTTCAGTCCCTTGCAGTAACATATCAGGACTTTAATGTTCCCTAAGCCTGGCCTTTCTGCTTTCCACTGCTTTAGACAAGAAAATGAAGTTTCGTGCTTTTTCTGTTGTGGGTGCTTTTAGAATCCCAGTGGTCCAGCTTAAAGCCCCGTAGATAGACCAAGACATGGCCTCAGTTACACCTGCATCTTGCAAAGGAAACACAAGAAACAGATCAACAAACAGGGACAGAATATGAATCTAACTGAAGACAGGCAGAATACAAACAAATTGAAGTAGTTCTTCAAGTCCCTGTGCAGCTCCTTGCCAAAGGATGCTGCCCATGATAAATGTTTACCTAGGCTTAAGGGCAATTTCATATACGAGGAACATGTTAAGGGTTTGTAAAGGCACAGAAACATCATCCAGCTGAGGAAGTTCCTTGAGTTTAAAACAGCAGGAGTCCAGGACAGTTTTAGGTGGAAGTAATGTATATGCTTGCCCTGTTCTTACACTGTCCCAGTACAGCTTCTTGAAATGAACTTTTTTTGAGACAATGTAGTCAATTTTATCTTCTTATTGCATATTTACAAGCAGAAATTAGACTAAAAACATACTTGGAAGAGTGGGATCATTGGTTATAATTATACTACAATGCTCACAAGGCACAGTTTTTGTGCTGCAGGAAAGCACCAAAACTGGCCCTTTGAGTGTTATATCCCAATAAACGCTGCCTGCCCATCGCTCAGGGACACTTGGTTTCCGTACCTTGGTGCTCTTGCTGCCAGGCCCACATGGGATGCAGGCCTCCCTGCCGTAGACCTGGTGGATGGACAGGAAGGTGTTGGCCGGACACTCCTTGCACTGGCTGGTCTCCTTCTCGATGTAGTGTCCCGCCGGGCAGGGCACGCAGGATGAGCCAGACTGCTCGGAGCCCAGCGCACAGGCATGGCAAGAAGAGGCGACTCCATCCACTGCATTGGTCACCGTGATGGAGTAGATCTTTGCCATGTCATTGATGAACTGTCTGCTCTGGAACGAGAGCCAAGGAAACCACCCTGGTGTCATCATGCCATGGCATTTGGACATTAACCACAGCTCTGAGCACCAGTGTATCAATTCAGGGATTGAATTAAGCATGCGTTTGTCTTTCAACATGGATTGTTTTATCCACTGCCTCCCAAGGGCTGCTCTATGGTGACAGCCACTTGCCCCTTACAAGAAGTCTGTGAGCTTCAATGGAGGGCAAGAGCTCTGGCAGCAAGTGTCCAAGGAAAGCTGTGCTGTAAAGCCCTGTACATAAAGAAGTACTTACATCTTGGCCCTCATTTATTCTCTGAAAGGCCCAGGTGAATGTGAAGGAAGCATTTTTGGAGATGATGTGAGTGTAGGACTGTTTCTCTTTACTTCTTTCCCATGATTCCACCACGTTGGTATTCTTTCGATTAATATCCTATAAAATAGACATACATTTAAAAACACAAGTGTGATCATACCACAATAAACACCAGTGGATTATAATATAGAGATTCATATATATAAAGGACTTTACAATTGCATTTAACATTTCATAAAGGAGAGAAAACATATTTATTCTGTTTCCCACCACTGGCGATTTTTCAATTGAGAATGGTTGTCTATTCCAAAAGATGCTCCAGTTCACACAACAGTTAAGTTCAAAGTCCTGTAGTAGGTTATAAATGTTATGAGGACAGATTCAGCACAGTGGTTCTGTCAGATCTGAAATTCTGTTTATGTATAAAACATGCGGGTACCAGACCACAGAAAGGGGAAGGCCAAAATGCAAATTAAAAAATGTAGTTTCTGACATCTTCTGATACCCACTTTGTTGGTATCTCAGGTCAAACAGAACTGAAGGCAATAAGGCAGCATCAAAGTTTACACAAGAGAAACCTGTTCAATCTACGTTTGTGTTTCTTATTCTTCCATCAGTGGTAAATGTTCCAGTGAAAGATGTTTTTCCTTTAAAAGAGATTCCTTTACATTAGCACTAAAGGCAACCTCATTTCCACAATTCTCTTTAAATTAAGAGCAAATTCCTTTAAATTACCACTAAATACAAAAAAGGACCAGCTTCTCTTTGCAATGGGAGGAGCGAGGGAGCCATTGCAGATCCAGTTACCTTCCTCAGCTGTTGGACTGCAATTAGCAGATGAGGAAAGTAAAAACCATGGCACTTTACTTTCACAAGCAAATGCCTGTCTGCTGCCCTCCTGATCCCTGAGGCCACTGACGGGATCAAGTTTAAATTTCCAAGTTGTCTGTTTCCCACCCCTCTGTCCCACATCTCGACTTGTGACTCTAT
Organism: Nestor notabilis; assembly: GCF_000696875.1. Lineage (NCBI taxonomy): Eukaryota > Metazoa > Chordata > Aves > Psittaciformes > Psittacidae > Nestor > Nestor notabilis. Next base: position 79,495 of record NW_009936189.1, on the reverse strand, counting down.
TACTGGAGGCAAATTCGACTGCACAAGAGACACTGAGACTTCTTTTGGTTGGTTTAACAGGGGAATATTTGGCTCTTTGGTGTCCAGTGATTTCTTGTAAAATAAACAGATAACCAGGAATGGTTCACAACCCACATGGTGGAGGAATTTTGCTGGATCATACATTAAATCCTTCCTGCAAGGGCGCTACAGACGTTAAACTAATGTCATGCTTAATCTTAGTCGTAACAAACCAAGTGCAACTAATCATGCCTATGTAGAGGTATTAAAGTGACATGGAATACCAGGCTCAGTCCTCAGTCATGGAGAGAGGTCTCACTTACCGCCATAAAGTACAGCACACAATCTGCTGAGCAGATGGTCTCAAAAATGAAAGTAATCCGTCCTAGTTCTGACCCCGTTGCTCCTGTCACTGATGTTGGAGGTCTGTTTGACAGAGAAGGAACAAAACATTTACAAGGTGCTCTCCAGACAGGCTGCAGTCAATCCTTCAAATTGCTTTCTGTATAGTGAGGAAACCATCAAAGTCTTGTCGCAATGAATGTGCTCTTGCAGAACTGTGGAAGGCAGGTTTGCACACTGGCTCTGCACTGGGTTATATCATAAGTGTCTGAATTCTTCATGGTACAGTTTCCTCCTTGTAACCAAACCCAAATTTGACCACATTGTCAGGGGGGTTTATTGCTTAAATGCACTACATCCTTTAAGGGATTTACATCAATTTAATTCATAGAATTGCAGAATTCCAGACTGCTTTGGGTTGAAGGGACCTTAAGATCATCCAGTTCCAACCCCTGCCACAGGCAGGGACACCTTCCACTAGGGCAGGTTGCTCCAAGCCCCTGTGTCCAACCTGGCCTTGAACACTGCCAGGGATGGGGCAGCCACAGCTTCTCTGGGCACCCTGTGCCAGCGCCTCAGCACCCTCACAGGGAAGAACTTCTTCCTAATGTCTATTCTAAATCTCCCCTCTGGCAGGTTACAGCCATTCCCCCTTGTCCACCCTCCACTGGTGGGAGATGCTTTCAGGAGTTTCATGCAAACCAGAAGTATTCTGGGCGCTCCCCTGCAAAGTACCACAGAGTAAACTGGGACATGCTGAGCTTTTCTGCAGATGTTTCTTGCTTCTCTTTAATTTTAACTGCTGTTTGTCCATACTGTAACATAAAAAGCAGTGTTTACTCATTGGGTGTAAGCAGTCACAACCCCCCTCAGCTGAGACATGGCAAAGGGAGAGTGAGGTTCATTTTGCCATACCTTACCTGTCTTAACATTTGGCACCTGATCTGAACTAGGAGTCTAAGTTCACGAATGACAGAGACACAAACACCTCAAGCAGCTGGTTCATCCTGTCTGAGGGTCCAGGAGAGGTGGGTTGTCCTGTTTTCCTGCATCTCTCCACTGGCTCCAAGGGGAGCACAAACTGTGCAGGCTGCCCAGAGCCACAGTGCAAAGCAACTTGGGTTTATGTAAAACACCTTCAGGGCGGGCACCATTGTCCACCCCATGGCAAGTTTAGCTGGTTACTTGGGGATAATGTAGAAATAGAGGGATAAGAATATCTTTGCTCAGTTTCCAGACAGCCAACAGGCTGGCATCTTAGACTGAAGCAAACACTCCTAAAACCGAGGTCTTACACAATTGTCTGCTGCAATGGGGACACAGGAATAAAATCCAAGTTGCCTCTTGCCTCTCATTCCTGACATCATTGCACTCCAGAACAGAAAACTCAGTACATTCCACAGGTAATGTGAAATAGGTGTAAGAGACAGAGACAAATGAGAAACAGCTGAAAAACAAAAATCCTGCTCCTTACTTAAATCCTGGGATGTGCAGGTTCAAGATAAGATAGTCATTGTCAGAGCCTCCTGCCCCACTCTGGATGTGATCACCAGCCACCTCCCAACCTTCACAGGACACAAAAAGAGAAAGAATAATCAAGAAATGGATGGTTTCTGGGTCATATGGCAAAAAAAGTTCTCTGTTACCATACTTTTTTAAGGAAGTCAGTACTTCAGTACATTTTAAAGATGTCTGGTATAAACTATAATGCAGTATAATAATGCTTTTGAATGAAGTTTTAGCAATTGTATGAACTGCTGATTTTATAGGCAACTATCACCTTGAAGTCAGCAAAGCAATTGAAATTTCCTGACCTGTGCTGTGCAGCTCAAGGGGGCTGATCCATCTGATCTCTTCCAGCTTTAAAACAGATCAATCTATGAACCGATGTGTTAAACATTAAGCATATACTGCAGCGCTCCTCTACTCAGCACGTATAATTCAGAGCTGGAGCTACAACAGCCTGAGAAGGCGGATCAGCCTAAGAAAAATCCTTCAGAGAAGTCCCGAATGGGATCCTTTTCACCAGTGAGCTGTGACTGCTCTCTGCTGCAATTTTAGCACATGTGCAGAGAGAAAGCTCTGAGTGCTGAACAAACAAAACCACAGACTTGAATCAAGTTTTCCAGAAGAATCATGCGTGAGCTCAATGGGCATAGTTATCACAAAACATATGAGGAGATCAACTAGAGAGAAGTTAAATAGCTGTGGGGCTTTTTCAGTGGGGGTATACAGATACATCAGTCTACAGTGGGCTAGGTCTTAGCTGAGGGGACTTCATATTGGCTGTAGCTTCTGCCCTCTTCTGGTATACAAGAGATGTTTTATTTCCGTGTGATACTGGGACATTGCTCCCTATGGGGAATTTCAAGCCTGGTGCAATTAGAGAAACAGGGGGCAACTGTGTTGTGATTCACACAGTAAAAAGCATACTCATTTTGATGGGTGATCCGCTGCAGTATGATCAGCGCAGGAGAAAGACAGGCACATAACAACACAGGGAGTTTGACTCACCATTCATCCCATCGCACTTTGAGTTGCCAACATTAAAGCAAGATGTCTTCATGTTGCTCGGCAGGATGTTCCACCACTTGTACTCAAACCCAAGAGCTGGTTCAGTCCCAGCAGGGCAGGCTTTGCACTCTACAGGGCAAGGGGTCAGAAGAGCAAAATCACATAGCCAAAGCACTCGCCATAAATGTTTTAAAGAACACAGATATCACTTTTGTACTCTCTTGTGCAAGCAGTAAGCAAAGAAAATAGTTTATTTCTTTATAATTAAACAGACAAAGACTTATCAGGACCAGAGGAGTGGAAATGAGACCAGCATTTTAGATCATACCTTCATGGTAAGTAATCTGCAACTGATCCCCTAAGCCACAATTCCTTCTTAGTGGCTTCAGCTGCAGGTTTGATCATACTGGTGAACAGTTCATACAAAATGCTGTAGGTGGCCACTGGGCAAATACATCTCAGGATCAACAAGCCAGAGTTTAGGCTAGACAATGTTGGCAGGGTGTTCATGTGACAGTGCTAAAAATGAGGTTTTTACAGGGAAGAACTTGGCATGGACAGGAGAATGGGTGACTGTAAAAGTTCTGATCCCCTTCTCAGAACCTCTTAAAATAACCCTCAGGATGTTTGTCGGCTAAGAAATGCATCCAGAGCACAGCAGATCAACTTAGAGCAGCAATCCCTGATAAGAAAGGACTTCAGAGAGAAAACAGATATCCAGCTCCCTCTCTCCAATGTTATTTAGTAAGTATTTTATGCAAAATGAACTCTGTCTTATGATGATTTGTCACTAAGCTAAGTCACATGCAAGCAGACAACTGCTTCTGGGGGCACAAGCAAGTTTTCTGTGGGCTCCTACCTTGTGTCCCATCTGAAAATGTGCCTGGTGGGCAAGGAGTACAGGAAGAGGAGGCATTGTTGTAAAAGCCAGGATTGCAGGGTGGACAATCCTTCCTCTCTCCAGAAGGAGGTAGGGTCAATGCTTCAGGGAGGTCCTCTCTGCAGATCTTGGGTTCAATCCATTTGTACATGATCTGAGTCTGGAAGGAGAAGACACTGAGCTCAGACACACCAATCAAGGTCCCCATTGTAAATGAAGTTAGGGTATTCCCAGTGTTTTAGGCCAAAACCAGACCTTGCACATCCAGGGTTCAGAGGCGATTCCAAGATATCAGACCTTAAAAGCAAAGCAAAAACGTGAAGCTGAAAACAATTATTAGTCTTCATTTCCATTTATCTTTTGGATTTTCCCATTAAAATGTTTCTGAGGAATGTCAGATAAATAATTCTAACAACTGCATAGGCAATCTCTGCATTTTAATCAGAGTAACCCAAAATATAACTTCTGCATTATAAAATCCCTTTATTGGGAATGCATCTCTTAGCAGAGAACACCACAAATTTTGCATTTTTTCTCCATACTGGCCTGTTCTTTGACAAGTCCTCAATTTCTCTTCAGCCATTTCATTTTCAATACTGAGCAAATGCCAAAACCACAAGGGAGCTCTCCCAACCCCTCTCCAGTCCCTCCACAGCACATCAGGAGCACTAACACGAGTCAGCCCTCAGCGTTACTATGTACAACAGCATCACCTCTCTGTCATCCCCTCTCTTTGAGGAGACAAGTTTACTGTCTTCAAGAAAAGGCATAGGTGAGATGCACCACCTGTGAATTTGGGTTTCAAATTTAATCTGATGTTGGGGTTATCCCTGAAAGTGTTTAATAGCTCAAGATAAAAATAAGCTGAGTTCTAGAGCTGAGAAACCCAATTGGCAGGACTTTAACGTGGCACAGCTCCTGCTCTGAGAACTTCCACCCTTTGGTCCCAGCACTGCAGTCAGGGATCCTTGAGGCCAGAGGAACGGGTACAGAGCTTGGAGAGGAGATTGGACCCTATGAATCTGATGCAAAGCCTTGAGCACATGCCCCTGCCATCCTGGGCATGGAGTGATTGCACTCAAGGTTAGCCCTCTGATAACACAGAGATATTGATAGTCTTTGAAACTACTCGAAGAAAAGCTGGAAGGAGCCTCAGTGCAGGCTCAACCCCTGGCTCCTCAGAGCTGCAACTGAACTGAGGCTCTCACCCTTTGTCCCTGCCTGCACTGTGTTATAACCATGCCTGTGCCAGGTCATGTACCCTGGTTGACCCACATCCTGACTGACCCATGGACTTGATGTCCCAGCTTGACATTGGTCGTGCTTCATCACTATGGACTTGTCTGGTGGCAACCTTGGCTGAATGTGGCCACTGATGCTGGGTCTGCTTTGCTCAGGACTGCTCCTGCTGTCAGAGTGGCATCTGTCCCTTATGGATCAGCCTGCTCTTGCTCCTCCTGGACACTTAGAGGATTTTCTGGAGTATTGCTCCAGAAATGCTTCAGCAGCATAAGGGTGCACAACACTTAAAGTAAAAAGGCTCAGGAGCTGGCAAAGTACCTGTGTGGTTGCCCAGAGCCCAGACACACTGTACATGCTAAAACAATCCTACTGCATCTGAGCAGAGAGGAAAGGGTCAGAAAGTGCCCACAGCTACACAGCTGAGGGTTTCTAAGACTGGGGCTGAAGCAATCAGCCTGGGATTTTCAAAGCAGTAGGTCATATAAAGCCAATAGGAGTCAAATGCCTGAATCTCCTGAGGCCCCTTCTACACATGGAGTCGGGCAGCAGGAAGGAGACAGCAATCTAATGTCCAGTGAAAAACCTGGCTATTTTAGTCAGCCATGAATCAATAGGCCTCTAGGTTGGTGCTTTGCAGCCACTGTTCACCTGAAGATGAGCTGCAGAGTCAGGACCTCTCATTGAGCTGCATCACGTGGAGTGATGGCTGGGGAGTACAGTAAACCTGGACCACTTTCCAGAGATGCAGAGCATTAAATGGTGAAGCAGTCCTGAAAGCCCAGCCAGTACCTGTGTGTCTGTGGCATATGTTGTTGCGACTGGAAGATGAAAGGTGTCTGCAGAAAGACCTACTTTGTGTTCTGATGATGCCCATCCATAAGGAAAAGGCCATGGAGGAGGCAAGAAGAGGGTCAACAGTAGGAGTCTATTCAATGCCAGGGAGCCTTGAATTGCACAGAGCAGTGACAGGAAAATCTGCAGGAGGCTGCAATTAAAGCATTACCTGGGGGTGTAGCAGTGAACATCACTGCTAATTACAGGCAATTAACAGAGCAAGAATCAGTGAGTCAACACCAGGTTATAGAGCCTGCCAGCTCTGGGGCTAAACTCACTAATGCTTTGTTATTAAAGCACATGAACTGCCTGACCAGGAGACTCCAAAATACTCCATCCTGCCAGCAAATATTAGGCTAGTAAGCTACAGGGGCAACGGTTTTTGACTACTCGCCAACCCATCAGGATCTAAGAGAGATGGGAGAGGGAAGAAAAGAGGCCTGAGTACCCAAACCTCTGTGGGCTCCATATCCCAATAAGTAAGAGTTTCCTCTTCAAATCACATCAAAATTCCCACTTGACTGCTGAGACAAAGGGCAGGAGAGCTCCAAAGCCAGGCTGCTCCATCAGTAGGTTCCTCTATGAGAGACCCAGTGGATCCAAAATCTCTGGGTGAAACAATCTACTGGATGTCCAGATGTTTCAAGGCATCCCATGAGGCAAGCATGTTATAAGCAGCTAAACTCTGCTGCTGCACACAAATACTCCCAGGCTATGTATATACCATTATTTCTTTAATGCTAAAACTAAGGGACATGATACTCATCATACCTATGCAGCCAAACACTCTTCCACCTGAAATAGGTTCTGTGCTACAGTAGCACCTGAACCCAGGACATCATGTCCAACACTCCTGTGCCACAGGAGCACCCGAACCATGCCAGGGCATTGCTGGGACAGGGCAAGTTGCCACAAGCCTGTGACAAGTATGCCAGGAAAGATTCCTAACAACTGAACAGCAGGGTTTCTTCTGGGACAGCTCTTCACCCTGTGCTCTAACCCTGGCTTTTTATGAGTGAGGAGGTAGCACCAGTGACCCAGATAGACTAATCACAAGTGCAAGGAGCTTAGCATTTCACAACGGCAGATCCCTTAAGCAAAGCTGTGACAGGCATATTCTTACAGATGAATAAATACTGGAGAGAAGGCAGCTAAAGCACAAGCCCAAAGCCTCAGAGAGATTCAATGCTGGAAGCAAAATTGAGAAAGCATTTGTGAAACAGTTTCCTAGAAACTCTGCCTTGTTTTCAAATCAAGAGATCACAGTAAGCTCAATGAGCTTAAAAATAGGATCATGTCTTCTACTTACTTTTCCTTCCTTATCACACGGAGTATGGATCTGGAAAAAGTCTTTGTTTGTGCATGGGGGACGCTCTATACACGCACTGGATCCCTCATCTAAAAGAGACGGATGAGGAAAGGGATGTTAAACTATCAAATGGTCCCTGGAAACAACCGTAATGAGCTTAAAATCTGGAGATTAAAGTATCAGCAGAAAAACACAAAACAGAATGAAAAACCAAACTTAATGGAGTCTACAAGAACCTTCCCCTGAAATGAAGCAGGAAAATGGGGAAAATACGAGCTATGCTTGTACTGTCACACTGAAATTCATTGATTCAGTATAACCAGGGACTGATCCAAACCCTTATGCCACCCCTTCCCCTTCTTCCCGTAATTTGTGCTATTTGCCAAGCATGGGAGTATGTTCTCACTTGATAAGCAACAAAAGCACTTCAACCCATTAGAAACTTCCTTACAACACTGGCCCAAGTTTTCCTCGCCCCAGATGTTGTTGTAACATTTCCACACCCATGACGAGCACAGGCACAGGTCCCCAAGCATTTGCCATAATCTCTGAGTCAGTAGCTGATTCTTCACAAACTTGCTCATAAAACGACAAGGAAGAAAACTGAAGACATTTTGACCATGGAGAACGGATTGTGTACGTGTTATTTGATGGTGACAAGCTAAGCACACTTATGGGCTAGCAGAGGACTTTGGGGACTAGAGTTTTCAACTAGATCACCACATCTTCCTACCGCTCAATAGGCAGGGACAAGTCAAGAGAGGATCTGGAAAGGAGATTCCTCGAAACGTGACAAGTGTGAAGGCAGGTATGAAGCCAATTCATGTCATTGCCAACCGATAACACAAATTGCCACGAGAGGGCACAGCACCATTATTAATATCTCGCAGAAGACCTGTTCTACTCCAGCTCTCTGCCCCTTCGTATTGGCAGAGATGTAGTTAGCCAAGACCAGCTGTGGCCCATTACATATGTTTGTGCCCTCTAATCGTGCCCTTTGCATATGAACTGGAGACTAAACTTGACTGTTAGATAAAAGCATTCTCACATCTGCACAAGCAAACAGTACATGCTCAGGCTCTCCTGGTTTTGCTTAACCCATTTGATTTATGTACCTGCATAATAGATTTCTTCTTTACACTTGGTGCATTCTTTAGCTCCTTTCTCAGAATAAGTGTTTCTCGGACACACCTGACAGCCAGATGAACCTGGTTTGTCACTGAAGGTACCAGGTTTGCATGCGAAGCATTCAGATGTATACGCAACTCCTGTAAGATAAATCAGAGGTAAAGCACTGAACTAGAGGCAATGCTTTGTAACTACTGCCTACCTGCTTATGGGGGAGAGCAAACCAGCTGCATAACACAGCTTCAAAATCACAGACTTTCACCACTCCCTTTAGACACTTTGGCTTTGCTGACTCATAATGTAGGTCTTTAATCTGTGCTCCTCAGTGCAAGCCTGACCCATATAAGAACCTTATACGACACTCTCAACTTTGATTACACATACGTGACCAAAAGAGCAATCTCAGATTAATTAAATTCTTTAAATAGTAATTTAACTGTCACTGTTATGATATATTTATAAATATCCATATATCACTTACCAACAAGCATGTTTTTTCTATACTACATTAAGGAAAATTGGTGTATTCCTTTTCCTCTCTTTATTTGCTAAGCCAGTGTTCTCCAGTAGAAGGCACCGTTTACCAACTAAATCATCTTCTAGCTTTTCCCTGACACTGAACTTTTGCTGTTCTTTTTCTACACTTTAGAGGGGGAAGCAGGGGACAATGGAGTTAAAAAAAGCCACTTCGGTGCTGTAGGCACTCCAGTAGAAGTAGCATTTGGCAAATACTGTGATGAAAGAGCAAGATAAGGCCTTAAAGGCAAATATCACTTACCTTCAATTGTGATGTTTTTCACCAGAACTGGTTTTACTACTTTGGATCCCATGAGAATCCCTGTTGTTCTCCAGTATAATATATTGCTGCCTGATTTCAGAGTTACCTGCAACAATACACATGACACTTAGTTAGCAGACATCCCCTCATCAAGAAACTGTTTTATTTCTTACTTCCATTACCCAGATTTCTTGCATCCTAGCAGCAATCCTGGCTTTTCCTAAGCTGCTTAGTGAATCAAGAAGTAATGGGAAGACAGCTAGGCACATGCTGCAGAGACATTGAGGACTGTGAAAGTGTGCTTTATAAAAGTGCTTCTCAACGTCCCGGTTTTGTGGAAAAACACCAAGAGCTGTTTCTGACCTTGCTGTAAGCAGAACTAGGAGAAAGCTGTTCCTGCTTTTATCCAGCTATCCCTGGCACTCAGGAGCTTTCATCTCCAGCTTTATGTTCAGATATATCAAATCAGTTTGTTTTTAAAGCCTTGAGATACACTTTTATAATGAAACCCAACATGATCCAAAGTTCAAAATTCCAGTTTATAGGCTTTATAAATAAAAGTCTGCCTGCATCTAACACTCAGCATTATGATCAGTAAGCTAGGCACAAACCATGAATGCCCCCAGCAGCAGTTCCATCCCTCCTGCTCATTCTGACCCTGAAAAGCAGATGAGATGCAGAAAACAACCCAGCTTCCAACTGCCTTGACCTACTTGTCTTCATAGCGTGATTCAGCAAGTGGTTGCATGACTCCTGTGCCGGCACAGGAAGGGTAGTGGGTTGGTGGCATCATGTGTGGGATAAGGTGCAGGAGGAAGGCAGGACAACTTCTTCCAGTAGCACTGTTGGTGCCTGTTGCCTTCAACTCACCTCTGTAACCACAGTATCACTCTGCTCGCCATAAGCAGAAGTTTTACCAAGACCCTGTCTGGCCTGCAGAGCTGTACCTTATCTACCATACCTACTGCCCAGTACAAGATGCCTACTGCCAACACAGTGATACTAGCCTGAAGGTGCTGTATTTTCACACAGGAAGAGGGATAAACTGTACCAGCATAAGGGTCCAGCGTAATAAGATTTACATCAGTGTTGTACAGGCCTGGCAGGACCACAGGTTTTGTTCACCCATAACAGAGCCAAAAAAATCAGCAAAGTGGAAATACTGCATGTTGTATCTTCCACTTCTCAAACAGCTACTCTCCAGGGGGGCAGAGGAGAGCTGGGGTACCACAGGTAACAGCAGAACGGGGACCATATTAAATCAAACATCTAATTGTGTGGTGTAGAGATACCCAACATCAGCTCTGATGAGCAGGACTAGCATGCTGAAAGCAGAGGCTGAAGTATCTGGAAAACTGGGCTCAGAGAAGTCACCGTGACCTGATTTGCAGTGCAGAAAAAAGCCCTGTGGAGGGCCATAACACTCATCTCACATAGCTTGTGTCTACATTTCAGCCAGGCATCCAGCAACTCTCATAGTCAGTGGAGGCACTTGCACATCCCAGATGATGATACCAGATGGCACCATCTCCCATGCAGATAATGTTATACCTCTCAGCTCAACAAAGTCAATGCCCTGGCCTTGGATCTACCTCTCAACCCATGCCACTCACCCCTCCTCACTGAGCTCTCCTGCATCCTTATGTGACTCTCACGGGGCCTGCACCTGAGCCAACAGGCACTGACAACTAGAGCTGGCTCTGGAATGCAATTTCTCCTCCAGGAGGATAAGCAGACCATGTTAAACAGAGACCAGGCTGCTGTCTATGCCCATAAAATCCATTTTTCTTCTGGCACAATGTCACCTATGGCTGGCTCTGGGAATTAGGGTATGATGGTGCAGTGGAAGCCAGGCATCACCACGAGCTAATGAGTTGGTCTACCCATGGTCTGTGCACCAAGCAAACTCAGCCAGCTCGGCACAGGCCAGCCAAAGCGCTGCTGGTCCCAACATGGACATGCTCGTATCAGTGCTGCAGGAGCCACCCTTGTGCTGCCAGCTTGCTTTTCAACCCAGTAATCCACCACGGAGCTGGGGGCAGTCCAGCTCTTCTGCACGCGCTTGAGAGTAAAATGCCCATCTTATCTGCCTTCACATACACACCCCGCTCTGCTGAGCAACAGAGAGTAATTTGTGTTCTCATGAGCAAACAACTATTGTAGAAGATTTCAATTACAATCATGCAGAGTGACTCTGGCATGTGGATTTGCATAAATCTATTTAACCTCATAAAGCACTTGATTTAAGCCCAGGCAAATCAATACAAAGTCTTGCATCTATATCATTTGCTTCGGGAGCAGCCCTTTAGAGATCTCAGTGGCTTTGCCCTCAGTACTAAGAAAGCTGTGCTTCTTCAAACGCATCCAGAGGATCTGGCCCTTGTTTGTTCTCTGCTCGGAGGAAATCACAGACATTTACAACTGGAAAGAAGCTTTATGAAGGAATTTTTTGCTCACTTACAGAATGAGAGCCCCATTCCCCGTTGTCCGTTAGCTTCACCCACTTGTCTGCTGTGGACTCCATCTCTTTGCACTGGTCATTTTGTATCTGTTAATAAAAACACTAGATCAATGACCACAGTCAGATGTATCTCTCTGTCAGCATAATGACTGCTGGCTGGGAATGATAAGATTCAGCTTTGTTCCTCTTGTCTGCTTATTTAGGACAGCAGCTGCCTTACTCGTGGCAATAAAAAAGCCCCAGTCCAACTTTCAAAACCTGATAGCAGCTTAACAGTGCCTCCAATGACCACCTCTGATGCGGATGGAAAGAAGAGCAGGAGTATAAGATCTCAGCCTTGCCTTCTCGCTATTTGGTCAGACTTGGATGCTGAGTATATTGGTTTGGCCACCTTCTCCTTCTGAGCCCGCCAAGACCCAGTTCTCCAAAACCCAGGGGCTTCTAAGTTATAGGGGGAGGTAGAAGTGTATGGGCCAAAGCTAGAAGACAAACTGCTTTCTCTGCAGCCAATATCTGCTGTATGTTTGGCTCCCTACCACCCACCCGTCCTCACTAGGGATGAGAGTAACGTTATCAAGGGAGTGGCAACATGCCACAGAGAGTCTGCCCTGGCAGAAGTGTGAGGCTGATTGACCCTTGCCCAGGTCCAGCACAGCTCAATAGGATTTAGTGCAGGCCCTCACAGCAGTCCACTTCTTTTTTCTCAAAACTGTCTTCTCTGAAGAAAAAGTATCAAGCCTCTTTGAGGACGAGTTCAATTACTAAGCTTTCATTCCACCAGGGAGAAAGGCCAGTTCAACACTTTCAGAAGACCTGGGGTCAAGCATCCTCCTCAAAGTTGTTCCACGTCAAGTCTGAAATAAGTCACATAACTCCACATCCTCCAAGGCATCTGTGCACTGAATTCCCACCTATACCAACAGCACTGAGGAAAACAGGTGAGAAGAAGCACCTAAGTACAAGGTAGATCCCTGATTATCTTGCGCAGTCTGAGCTCCAGCATCTTTGTGCTGTAGTTCTCATATGCAGAAATGAGATAAGAATATATAATCTCTTCTTATAAGGTGTAATGGGCTTCAGTATGTAAAAAGAGCCTGGGAAGGGCAGGCTGCAGAAGCAGTGAGTATCTAGCAAGAAGCATCCAAGCTTGCTTCCCAGTTTGAGGATATCTCCTCTCTAACCTCAGACCAGCAGTGCACCCACCTGCACCTGAAGACCCCAAAGACTTTGCAACCTGCAAGCTGCTGCCACTGTCCAGACCTAAAGAGTCACTGTTAAATATATTTAAACACAAAGATATGTTGCTGGAGAAAAGAAATGGACTTTTAGAGGACTGTTAAATATGGTTTATTTAACCATAAAATAAACATCAGTATTTTCAGGAAAGTCCTTGAAATACTGAGGCTGACTAGGAATTATTTACATGGGCATTTCTATAAGGATTGCACCACTCACTGCTTCTTGAACAGGGAATGACAAATTAAAGGAGGTGGATGAGTGGGATATGGATAAAAATAATAATCAAAAAGCCAGTTTCAAAGCTCAGAGAAACAATATTGGCTCATTGCAGGAGCAGATCAGTCAGTCAAGCAACTGGAGCTAGGATTCAGAATCCTGGTACATTCATCAGACAGCAGAAAATGTATTTGCTGCTTTCTCCCCACGAAGAAGACAGGATAGTCTAATTTAAACTGAAATGGCTAAATAATATTGCCTGCACTGTCTTTATCGAAGTGCAACAGCAGTCTATTGCACTGCTGTAGCAGCAAGGGGGTGCCTCCAGCAGGTTATTTTTGTCTTCCTTTCCTGTTTCTACTAAGGATAAGGATACTTCACACTTTCGCCAGGCTTCGAGAAATACTAGCCAACACCAGCTAAGGCTTCTCACTCTGTAAGGTACCATAAGCTATGTTTTGCAGATGAAAACCAGAGCTCACCAGACAGATACGGAGGCAGTAACAGAGCAGACTGAAAATTTGCAGTCATCTCCTGCTCTGAGTTGCCTTCCCATTATGTTTTCTTCTATCCCAAATGGTAGGTACAACATGCCAAGGAAAGCAACACAGGTGTTGGCAGAACCTTCCAAAGCCTCTCAGTAAGGTGGGGCATCTATACCACACTGCAGAGCCTGCTAGTGGGATCCCAACCAAACCATCCACCTGGGCAGAGCAGGGTTGCCCTTCCATTCCAGTCACTGCTGATCAGATTGGCTTAGTAACTTGGGTAGAGCATGGGGCAAGCCCAGCCAGGCTGCTCCCATTTCAGAGCTAATGATCCCCAGCCCCTCTGTTTCACAGTGAGGACACATCCTCAGAGCCTAATTCCTACTGAAAATCCTCTGAATTTTTACTCCTAAATATCTTTGGAGAACTGTCGCTTCTGGCTTTTGTTTGGTTTTAAGGCTCACACTTTTGCCTCTTCTCCTGCTTTTCTTTTCATCTTAATTGCTATGACCCAAATTGACCTGAAACTAAAGCTAAAGGTTTCCACATACTCATGCCTTGGAGCACCTCCAGTTCTGGATGTCTAACTTGAAGAAGTCCTTTTTAATGTCAAGGCCCTTCAAAGGCATCTCAAGTCAAACACTCTCAAACTGAAGCTTCTACCACCACCAACAGCCTTGTAAAAGGCTGGTTTAACAGTGACAGTCATGACCCCTATTGGAAAAATCCCAGCACATGGTAGATAGGTTGGATTCACCATATAAAAGGTCTTACAAAAAATTCAAAGAAGATGTTGTTGTCAATATACTGGTATTCAAAGAAGACAGAGCCGGATTTCTTCAGGTGCACAGCGTAGATGAGAGAAACTGTACAATCATCCCTGTTCGACTCTATGTAATTCCCTCGAGGTGTCCATGAAGAGCTGATGAACATAAACCAAATGAGTCTCAGATGACATCACAGACACTTAGGAGACTTTTTCTTATACTACTATACACAAACATGTCACTTAATAAGGAAGCCAGAATCCCACAATAGCTATCAATCAGCAGTGAATTTATAACTTTATTACTGGATTCCCATTTGTTTTTCAGGTAAATATAATATTTTTCATTAAAGCCATGCATGGGAAAGGATATAGTACTAGAAATGTAGGACCCAAGCTACCTAGGAAATGTTTATTATCCACAGGTTCAATATACTTTAAATTATATTCAGAAACAGCCTTCAGCAACCACCATGGGTCTCTAAATAGGCTGTGAAATTGCCTTTTAGCCACTTTTACTATACTATGACCCAGGTGCTCTCCAGCTACAAACGAGAGCTGCCCCAGGCTGCTCTTCCACTCACTAGCTGCTGACGAGCCCAAGAAGACCATGTTGACAGCAAAGAGGTGGCTACAAATTTCACTTCCCAGCCACTCTTGTTTGCCATCAGTAGAGCTTGTTACCCTCCAGAGACCTCAGATAAGTCATTATGTTGGCTTTGTGCTGCCTCACCCGGATGCAAACAGCGCTTCTTACTTGTTGCAGCTGTCAGCTTTATTCTCAGCCGAGCCGACCGCTGTGTCCATGAAAGTCGCCACGTTGGAGAATCCTGCCGGCAGTTCATCCCACTCATCAAACTTGATCCCACTGCCCAGCGAGTAGGTCCCCTCTGCACATTTGCTGCACGCCTGGTTCTTCATCTCCAGGTACTCGCCCGAGGCACAGGAGAAAGCTGGGGATACAATCGTTCGCAACATGTGAATGGAGAAATTAATCCCTATTAATTTCCATTAATTTTTGCTGCATAATTAATTAAGAGTGAACTGCCACTTAAGGGAACCAAATAGGAATGCCCCAGTCCCAGGGACACAACAACACTGGCTGCAAAATTAAGATGTTCACCAGTGCATGTTTTTAATCCAACGTGGACCAAATCCCAAAGGACAGCTCCTGATTTGCAGCTTGCCTCTGCTGGTAAAACAAGATTTTAGTCCTCTCTAAGACCGAACGGCCTGGATAAAAAGCAAATGAGAGCCTTCTGCAGCAGATAATATTTCCTATGTTGCTTTTTAACTTAACTTTGCCCATCGAGCCAAAGCAGGATTCAGAGCAATGCACACAACTCGCTCCCCAAGGAATGGTGGGATTTTGTACTGTTCCACGCATGCCACACTGTGCAGTGACAGATATTTCATACACTCCCTTTGAGAGATGTAAAGTCACTGGTCTGAGAAATCATAGGACAGACTGCTAGCCAAAGTGATGATACTGGCCCAAAGGAACCCACACCCACTGAAGTCCCAGCATATGGGTTCCACAGATGTGCTGACGTTTATCTAACTGCAGAAAGTACTTGATTGGAAGTGCTTTAATAAAGTCATAGCTTCTTAGCACCAATTTCCATCTGAATCCAGCTGCAGTTCAGGCTCCCATTTCTGTGCCAGCTCCCACAGCATTTCTTTGTGTAATTGTCCTTCTGGAATGCAGATAAAAGGTCAGTTTTGATGGTAAGATCTGCCAAAGGGTCATTTCCCCCTCTTGGTCATATTACCATACTCTGAACTTGAACCAATGGACTTCAAGCCAACAAATCTGGTTTTCTAACCTCTTGGCTCACTGGTGATGGACCAAGAAGGAAAGTGGGCAGGAGCCTAGGAAGGATGGGTGCTGGGGTGGGAATGCACAAGGAAATCCTACTGCAGTGGATTTCAGTAGAAGACTGACAGGCAAAAAATCCACCCTCATTGGGGACAAGTGGCTTTTTTAGACAGCAGCACATGATACACAGTACAGCTAACATCCCATCTGAGTCCCTCTGCGACCCAGCTCAAGCCATAGGTTGTACTGGCAGCTGGGGTCAGAAATAAAGCGTTCTTCAGACACCTGGAGAGAAGCAGTGAGCACTTCCCCATGTGTCTGAACTGAGACCACCCCTTGTACACCTTCTTACCTTAAATGCATAAAGGTGTCCTTACTCACTGCTTCAGCATTATTAATAAATCTTGCTTTCTTTTTCTCTTTTGAAGGGTGCAGAGAGAAGCCATGAGGAAGGGAAGTAAAAAAGCAAGCTCTCCATGGCATATTTGAATTCTTTAACAGTTTTAACATCCTTTTTTAAGAAAGTTAAATAGCAAGAAATGGAAGAGTGCTGCCTAACCACATGTTCCAGATTAGTGAATTTCAAGAAAGACTCAGTAAATGCAAGCAATTTGCTGCCATAATGAAGATGCAGAAGGCAGCAGAGCCTCCTCCTTGAATGCCTTGAATGCAAAGATTATTGCTTTAACTGAATTGATATCTTTTAACTCCTTGCAGCCTGATCGTTTTCGATATGAAAAGGGTTGAAGAGATCAGGCAGGATGCCATGCAGGACATGGGCATCACTCACCTTCCAGGAGAGAGATGAGCCTTTTGCTTATTTTGCTTATTTAGATGGGGAATTACCTTCTTTCCCTTTCCTAAGAACTGCATTTCAAAGGCAGCAGCATTTCCCATCAAAACACATACATCCGCAAGCAAACTAGCCCTGAGCAGGCCAGCTGCTTGCCAAGTTCAGTCTGGGGCTAGACATGCCTAATGCCAACACGAACCACTTTCAACATTGGAACAGATGCATTGTCTGGTCTCATTCCAGGTGGTCAGGGGTGGATGGAAGGGGATGGGAGGGAAGCATGGCATTTGATGAGCACGGAGATGGTCTCCTCTCCTAGTGCCATGAAGCTTGCTACCCCAGCAAGGGGGCTGACCAAAAACCAGGACAAACCCTCTTTAATCTAAACAGCACCAATTCAGGAGTCTGCCCCAGCCAAAGATGGGCAGGTTGTGGCTGTGCCCAGAGGGAGCCTACAGAGCAGATGTCCCCCATGATGGGCCAAGAGGCACTTGCAGGGGACAGGGCACAGTGAGATGATCCATCCCAAGGCACTGGAGCTTCAACTTGATTGTGGCTGCTCCACCTCATTAAAACACAGCTGAGCACAGACCCAGAACTGATCATCTGTCCACAGAGATGGTTGAGATTATAGCAGCACCACTGTGTTTGTTTGTGAGGGCAGCACACAGGATGCTCTCAACAGGACAGCATCACCACTCATAGGAAGTGAAGGTGAAATGTGAAGTTTCGGGGATCTAAATTATGTATTTTAGGTGTGTGCTCTGATTCATCCTCCACTAAACTCTCCCTCTTGCTTCAGACTCCAGATGAAAAATTAGTCTCCTGTCTTAGAGGTAGCCTTTGTGAACACCATCTGCCCCTAGCCCCAGAGCACATCTGTCTAAGCATTTGATGCTTAATTTTCAGAGAAAACATCTCTAGTGAGACATTTACCCTGTTTCAGAAAACAGACCTAAGGCTGCTAAATCACATAAGCAAGTTTGGGTGCTACACACCAGCTTACACAGAGCAATGCACATTGTGAAGACTGAATTTGATCTCCTTCCTTTCTGTGAAACACATTAAAAGGTTTCATGACTTGCCCCATCTTGAGCATTTTTAGAGCTGGGAGAACATTTTCAGAGGCAGTTAGGAACAGCACAACATATTGTGGTGCTGGATACACCAATGCTTTCAGTAGCTCCAGTGAAGCCAATGCAATTATTAGTGATTTGCAGTTGTAGCTTTCTTTAAACACAGAATGAAAATAAAACATGGTATGGTTTGTACAGGCAACCAGTCTAGTCACAAAAGATGCTGTAAATACCATTAGACACTGCCACAGGAAGCCACACAGATCCGTACATGCATGCAAAAGAAAAGGATTCACTTCATAAAAAATTAACAAGAGCTACAGTAATACCCACGGAAACCATTGTATAAGCCTTGTCAAACAGACCTCATTTCATTCTTTAAAAGGATTACAAGTCACTTGATAAAGGTGACTGAGTGGATGTAATAGATTTAGGGTTTCTAATACGGTTAACTTAGTTTTGCATGTCATTCTGATGAAGAAGGTAGTACCGCACAATACCAGGAAGGCACATCTTAAATGGATTAAGAACTGCCTGAGTGACAAATCTCAGACTGGGCTGTCGAAGGGAAACCACCCCTGAGCAGGGAGGAAGGGGGCAGTTCTGCCTGTCCCAGGACTGAGTTTGATGGCTGACTGCATTTCTATCAACAACCTGTAAGCAAATAGAAAAGGAACAGTATTAAGATTGGTGGGAAAGAGACTGTTGTCAAGTCCGAGCCCACTCGAAGTCAGTGTGTTTTAACAGAGTCAAAGCTAAAGACAAGCCACTGAAGGCAGAGTGCTGGCCCTGCCTCTTTAAATCTGATGTATCCCAGAGAGCAGCAAGCCTGAGGGTCGGAGTGGACCCACCATTCATCAAGAGCTTCCACTGTCAAGATGTGCAAAAAGGGACAGGTGATATCTGGGATATATTTAGAGGTGGAAGTAGAGATGTGTAGGATGGAACGTGTATTGCAGGCAAGATGATTCCTCTGATATTTAGTATGGTTGTGATTTGGCACTTTTAAGAGGTCAATGCAAAACTAAGGGATCTTAAATACTTTTAAAATCAGGCAGAATGTCTTGCAGTGAGAGATCTGAAATGCTTAGTTTAGTTAATCAAAAGAAGAGTGAGTCAACTTGAGTACTATATAAGCATCTCCAGAGGGAGAAAACACAGGATCACACTGGACTCTTTAATCAAGCTGAGAACTGCATGAGAACTACCACCTTCTGGAAGCTGAACCCAAACAAACTCAAATTGGAGATAATGCACACATTTTTAAGAGGAAGAATGACTGATTGCTGGAACAATCTGTCATGGCATGTGATGGACCCTTTTTCTCTCAAGTAATTCGTGCTATAACTGGACACCATATGGAAGGAAAGATCATGCCAAATACAAATTATCAGCCCCGGTATCAGCCTAGCTGGATGCATTTTGATGGTCTGCAAGCTCAAACTAGAGAATCTAATTAATCCCCATGCTCTTAAACTCTGAGTTGAGAGCGATGGTATCTTACCTCCCTCCTGGGACACACAGGAGGCATCCTAAAGCAGCAGCCCTGCCCACTGCATAACCACTTCCAAGGAGTGCTTGTAATACATTACTTTACAGATCTGACAGCACTCTACAGTCACTTTGCAGACATGGAAATGGCTCCCCAGAGTGCAAAACAGACCATAAATAAGCCTGCCTCATTTGCCTTTTGACTGCAAGGTTCCAGGGTCATGTTCTGACTTTTAGTACAGCTGTGGCCCTCCTAGTGATCTTGGTGGACTAGGGTTAATGATGGCACATTTCTCTTCTAGTAGCCCACCCTCACAATCTCACATTGCTTAACTTTCTGATGCTGGGGGTCAAGATAGGCTTATTATGAAAACAGCTGGACTAACAGCTGTGATCCTCACACGTATATGACTACTCTACGCCCTCTGAGGTCTAAAACCTTCCTCTGGAGAGTTTCCTCATGTTGACTATCATAGAATCCTATCTCCCAGATATTACCATGCTGATTTTCATCAGAAGATTAATCAAAGCTCCCTCAATGACCTGCATCCTCCAATATCAAGTCTATAATATATTCAACTGCTTTCCTCCTTTATGCAGCCCTGGCTATTCAGTCTAACACCTTCCCTCAAGCTAGCTTCCCATCCTATACCACTTGGACCCAGTAACCTCTATCTCTATCACTCTTCTCAGCAGACATGTTTCTCCAGACATTTCTTACTTATGATACCTAAAAATATTTCAGCTCTTCTGTTTATTCTGTTGCCACTGAGCATGTGCATGTTCATGTGTATCCTTCTGTGTCTCCCTGGCTCTCAATACATTATGATTAAAAGAAAGACACAGGACTGGATTTTGCCATTAGAAGGTGGTAGAAATTGAGCAATTCTTCCCAAACCAGAGAAAACATTCAGCAAAAAATAATCTCAAACACTGGCTTTCCATCTTTTCCCACTTCATTCCTATGTTGTTCATTCAAAACCCCATTGCTTGAGATTCCTGCTGAATTCTCTCAGCCTCCCATGGGCAAAAGTGAAAACTGTAGCTGAGAAAGGAATTATGAGGTTGGCAGCATCACGCAGTTGTCCCTCTAAACAGCTGCTGGGGTCAGCAGACACAAGCAACAAACCTGGAGGGACGGATGTGGCCAAGGACAAGTACATAAAGGCATCTGTTCAGTGATACCCTGAGACACTGGGGTCCCCACAACATGGAACAAGGACCAACCAAAATAGGGGATGAGGAGAAAAAAAGAAAGCCAAAGGACGAGAGGAAATCATTGCTTCATTATTAATGCTTCCTATAATCTCAGCCTGCTTCAGAATGTCTTCCGTGAATAATTTATATGAGGCTTCTCCAATAGACTGTGAATAATTGATGTTCGTTTTCTTCAGTCATTATATCCCAATGTGTTACCAGGAACCAGACTGAATCTTAATTTAAGAAAAAAGTCTGTCAAGGCTGTTTAGGCCTAAAATGTAATCACACTGAAAGCTGCTGTAACTTGGGGAAGAGTACCTCCTGTGGAAGAGACCCTCTCCATTTCATGGAAGTAAATAATTTTCCTTTTATCCAAGAAATTACAAGATAGAGCAACACTTTTTTTCCAGTGCACCTCTTTGACAGGAAGAGTACCATTTTCCTCAGCTGGCCCAGCACATAGGACAGTTTTATTATCACTTCATCATTTTGAAACTGAGAGATGTGGAATGGGAATACTCAATAAATTCATGAAAGAGTGGTGTACAGTGGAGGAAGGCAGTCATCACCAAGAGGTTAGCAAGCACACTTGCTGCCAGGGTCACAACAACCATCCTCATGGCTCAGCACTGGAGACGGCAGAGAACATACCTTGAGGTATGAGTGAGTAGCTCTCAAGGCCCCACTGACTCCAGCAGGCTTATTTTGACTGCTAATCAGTCAAAGAGGTTGGTGCAAACCACAGAGCTTGGCACAAATCGCGTTGCATGCCATTTGAGATGTCCTCTACATGCGCAGCATGCACACACACAGTGCTTCCCTCTCATCTCTCTACAAAGCCATAGCAAATCTCAAGGTCTTTCTTACCACCTGCTTTCCTGTTGAAAGAGAAATCAGTGACTCAGAGGAAGCTGTGTTTAACTTATTTAATTACATCGTGTACACCAATAGGGTGAAGAAATCATCAAAAGAAACAAAGGCCGACCTTTCTCTTGGAAGGCTCATTACACACATCAATATGCAGTTCCTGGTAACTCTTCTCCAGGAATTAAACTCTATGTGCTCAGTGCAAACTCTTCTGCTTTTTTAACTATTTACCTAAAAGAATCTGTGCTTCAAAAAGCCAACAGTGTGACTTTTTCTGCAAAGACAGAAGAATTATTAGTGATCTGGGGCTTCTCTCAGGGTAACAATACATATCAGGAAAACCTCCAGATAGATAGAAACGCCATGGCAAAATATACTTTCAAGCCTCAATCAGGTGAGAAACTTAATGCCATCAATAGGACTTACCCCCCTGAGTTGAATTAGGAACATGCATTAGCATGATGCTCTAAGAGGGATAGGAATAAACATCTGCTTGAGTGCATTGCTAAATCACAGCCTTTTAGTAGCAACTCTCAAACTGTGCCATGCACACCACTGCTGGCTAAACATCTTTGCTACATGACAGCCCTGCATTAATTCCTCATCTTCACAGTGTTCCTTAGAGCAGTTCCCTCCCCAGTGCGCTCTAGTAGGAAAACCTTTCCTTTTCTTTTCAGAAAAGACATGAAACCTTTCCTAGGGATACAAAAGAGTATCGGGTAAAACTGAGTTGATGAGTCCTACAGGCCATACATGCAAAAGTGCCCATATAACAATCATTACTTTGAAACCTACTTCTTGCATATCTTGCTGTTCATGTCAGAGGTGGCTCCTGAGATAGAGTTATATTATGTTTTCTTTATCAGACATCCTTAATTGCTAGGTAATACATGACAGGCCAAGGACAACTCTACAGCATATTCTTAGATTCCTTGGATTCATGCCCACTAATGTCCTGGTGTCACTTGGGACAGTTATTTTTCTTCCTAGTAGCTGGTGCAGTGCTGTGTTTTGGCTTTAGTCTGAGAATAATGCTGGTAACATGATAACTGAGAATCCACATTTTGGTACTTGGATTTGAGAGAACAGCCTTCCACATGTGGCCCTTGTATGTTGATGAGCAGCTTCATGGGAACCATACAACTGTTCAGAAAAGAGGACAGAATGGGAAGTGTCAGGCAGAATGAAGGAAGAGATCAGAATGCAGCATTCAAGTGAGCAATCCTCAAGGATGGAGGAATGAAAGATCTTCTGAATACATTTTTTTGAACGTTGTCTCAAAATAGTACTTTCCTACAGCGCATCTGTCACCCTATGTAAGTATATCTGTGTGCATATGCCAGATCTAAATGACATGGTTAAACACCAGCAGCCATTAATAGCTTGACCTCATTGTTTCTTCCAAGGTGAACACCCAAAGAAGCAACATCTGAATGTCATCTAAAATGGAAAAAAAGACACCAGTATGTCAAGGTTGATGAAGACAAGATCCAGTGCTTTCAAGCCATGAGGAAAAATCAGAATGGATAAATGCCTAGACCTCAGAGCTGCACTGAAGTCACCATACTTCCTCTCTTCAGTTGAAACAATGAAATCCCAATCATTGAAAAGCCCATCAGTGAGAGCAGGAAATAATCCTCAGAGAATGTCAAATAAAATGATAATAATTTAAACATGAAAGAACTTCTAACACTTTCCCTTGTATTGTCAAGTCTTCATCAACCAAATTTCTAAATTCTAAGTAAAACTCCAGAAGAACCAATTCTATAGCACAAAGACTACACAGAATTTGCCTGAATACAAATGTAGATGACAACGAGCAGATGCATCTTTATGTCAGAAGGCTGTAACCCTAGTGCATGGGTTTTCCCAGACATATAACATTCATTTTATATTACCCATCTACACAGATACGTATGTGCATATACCATATGTTATAAAATTTGCAGATGCCCACTGAGTTCAAGCGAGTTAGGAGCAGACCCACCTCTCATCTGTTCGGGATATTCAATCTTTCCAGAGACCAAGAGAACATCAAACTGAAAACCTTCTATTTTCCTGTTAGGAAAGCAGAACATTAAAACTCCTGCAGGTCACTTAAATTGCCTTAAAGTGTTATGAAACCTACAAGTCCTTAAAAAGGTCATTTGCCCTAATCATGTCTATAGTGCACTGCAGGAAGATATATATCTCCTCCTGTGATACCCTAGGAGCAGATTACAGGGGTCAGAATAAACTCCACAAACAGCTCGGTAACAATAAATCAGGGCAAATTTTGCTCTCGGGCACCAGCAAAGCCCATTGTAATTAAGGACAGTCTATTTTCTGAAATCAGTGGAGCTTTTCACACTCTTAACACTTGGCACATACCCACATGCCTCGCCTCGAAACTGAAGCACGTTTCTGGTTTCAAAGAAGTTGCTCCTGCCTTAGTGCACCAGGTAAAGGTGGGGTTTGCTAAAAAGAGCCATTAATAACTCCACAGCACTGTACTTAGAATCATAGAATAGTTAGGGCTGGAAAGGACCTTAAGATCATCTAGTTCCAACCCCCATGATCAAGTTCTTCCCTATTATCAATACTTTTTGTGTCTCCTTTCTAAAGAAATCTTGCTGATTATAACACATTTGAATGCTGACTATAAAAATGACCCTACCAGCACTTCTTCCCATTGAATATGGCAAATTCAACTCCTTTTTAAATTGCTCTATTATTATGCACATAGCACCACTAAAATGAACAGATATTTATGAGATAAGGTACAGCCTATTCTCATGGTAAAAAATAACTCATATGCTGTGGAGTAAGAGAGTTAATATTAAAACAGAATTCTAGGTCAAAATGTGAACCCTTTAAGCCATTTTTTGGTACGCTGAGAGGAGCATATCAGCATACCAGGGCACAGCAAAGGCACACTCTGAACCAGGTATTTGGGTTTTATTTGGGAGAAGGGAAGCAAGAAGAGAGGAAGGGAAGGAGACATGGAAGGAAGGAAGGCTCCAAATTCAGACCTTTAATTTAAGTGTAAAGCAGGCAGCATATGGACAGGCTGGCAGAACAGCCTGTCTGTGGTCACCGAAACAGACTGCAGTGTAGTGTCAGTGGGAGCACGATGCCAAGTCCTGCTCCCACTGCCAGGCCCCAGAAGGTCCCCATTAGACACTGCGTACAGCCCTCACACCAAAGCAAAGGGTGTCCAGAGACATCAGCCATAAGGGGTGCAGGTATATGGTGCATAAGAGCTAAGCCCCAGAAGAAAACTGCTCCCATTGACTGCCATAAATATTTTCCATTTAAAAAGCCAAGCAACTGCCATCACTGATGAACCTTATCAGCTGAATTCCCCTCCTGCTCTCAGACTCATGAGGAGATCAAAGTGAGATCTGTGGTGGTTAAAAATGAACGAGACCAAATTAGTTAAGCACATTCCTGACTGTCAAGAAGTAATGGAGTGATTCAGAGGTCTGGATTTCACTGAGGCTCTCTGTCTGCCTGTCTGCCCCCCCCACCCCCCCCCCCAGCACAACGCTCCTTGCCTCTGTGTATGTACCCAGAACAGTACCTAGAAGATGCCTGGAGGGGACATCTTAAATGGGAAGTAGAGGAGAGCCACACGGAATAGCTTTAGGTGTCATAAATGTTTCCTTTCTCCAAGCCAAGGTCTTTGCTGCACTTTTAATGAGTCCCTTTGCAGGATCCTTTGCAACCATGATGTGGGGGCATCAAGACTATGACTCACCTCTGAACAAACACAGGCCTGAGAGGGGTAGCCGAGCAATCTGGTGTGGCTGTGCCATGGCTCACAAGGCAAGCACTGAGGTACCACACTAGACACTGAATGGCAAAATGCAGGCTGATACCCTGACACGGGTGATGTGATGGTGATGGAAGTGGTGATGGCTGCAGCACCACAGGGCAAGGAGATCAGAAAGAAAGAGAGTGAAGTACAGAAAGGGTCATGTTGACCCAGTGCACTACAAGCAAGCTACTGTGCTGCAGAGCTGCTCCTGCACCTTCCCTCCCATATCTGGGGTCACAGCATAGCAGGACCTCCTGCAGGAGAGTATCTGCCATGTGAGGTTCCTTCTTTCTTCCCATCTCCCACCTGGATGGGAGAGATGTGGACCGGAGGGAAGCAGGAGGGGAAGGTCATCACACTGCTCTGTGCTTACAGCAAGATAAAGGCAAACAACCCCCTCTTCTAATAACCAGGATATAAAGCAGTCAAAATATGACAGTCCTTTTTACTCTGAATCCCATGACTATTTCTCGGAGGACCCTGTCTTCTCTGCTGGCAAACACTGCAGGTTAAGTTTTTGAAGACTCTAAAAAAGGGCTGAATCCTGACACGTTTCAGAGACTACAGCCATTTCGGGAATGCCGGCAGTTACTCTCAGCAGGTCACAGTGAGCTGTGCTTTGCCAGTCGGTGTGCACTTCAAAATGCAGCAGAGCACAGAGATACCCAACCTAATTTGAAATGGGTTTGTTCGAATGAAGAGCAGTAAAACAACATCCTGAAAATGAGCGCATCTCGAAACACCAACTGAGCTCCGGAGCCACACTTAGATTGCTCCAGATCTGTGAAGCACCTGAGCTAATGTGTTTTTAGCAATCTTAAGTGTCTTTCCACTCCACTGGAGGCCACAGTCTAGACATATTTACAGAGATGATTGGAGACATTTAGCATATTGTTATACCATCTTTCAAATTCCTAGTTCAGGCGCAGTTTAAGGAGAATGACTGCTGAGCATTTGGAAGCGGGAGAGGTTGGCGCAGTATTCTCAGGATCCAAAATTAATGACAGTCTGCAAGTCACTTCTGTTTTCAGGAAGCAGAAAAGATCAATAGCAGATACTCTCAGGCGGCAGGCTTTGCTGAATAGATGAAAACAACTGCAAACAGTACATCATCAAGTCAGCGGCTGATGTGTTCCTACAGAATAAACACTTTATCACACAGATTCCTCCAAACCAGTTGTGTCCTAACTGCCACCAAGGACCACTGAGGGCTCCGACAACCTCAAGGAGACAAAAAAGGCCAAAGTCTCATGCTGCTGTACAACTTCAACCCTTTTTTAAGAGCAGAGACATAGTTGGCTTCAATACATCTGAGGACTAGTAGACACCAACCAAACCTTCTGAAAATAGCAGATCTCCAAAGCTGGAAATAGTCTTACTGGGAGTAATTGTACTGGGATCCCCAGGTCCACAGGCTGAAGGACTGAAGGAGATGCCTAAGGATGTCCAGGACTCTACCAAATGTCAAGATGAACCCCAGCGTCAGTATGCTCTGGCATAGGGTATGATCTACAAGATGTAGGAGAATCTGACCAAAGGTCTTAAACTTAAACAGGGGAAGTTCAGGTTGGATATATGGAGAAAGTTCTTTACTGTGAGGGTGGTGAAACACTGGCACAGGTTGTCCAGAGAAGTGGTAAATGCTACATCCCTGGCAGTGTTCAAGGCCAGGTTGGACAGAGCCTTGGGCAACATGGTCTAGAGTGAGGTGTCCCCTGCCCATGGCAGGGGGGTTGGAACTGCATGATTTTAAGGTCCTTTCCAACCCAAACCATTCTATGATTCTACATTCTAACATGCAGAATGACACATCTCAAAGGATAGTGTCCTTTGAGACACTATAACACAATAGTTACGGTATTTCTTGGCCTTGGGATAAAATAATATTAAGCCTATGAGAAAAAGAAGGCATCCCCAGAAGCAATTAATTACTTAGTGAGACGTGTATGCAACCCCTGGCAAATTCTGCAGCACGTATCTCTCTCTGTACACAATCCACTGAGAACGTGAGTTGCAGCAGCCTCGAATATAGAACCTTTCATTTTTCTCAGGTTAGAAAAATCTGTGCTTTTAGTATAAGACGTCCTTGGTCCAGGAGCTGTGTTGTCAGATCAGACAGAAGCCACCATCTCAGAGAATATAACAAGTCAGTGAAGAGGTGTCTATCTGTCAGCATTTTCAATACAACTCATCATCAACAACGGAATCCCATGTGCTAACTCTAAAAAGCTCAAGGACACATAGTTTTCAAAAGGTGCCTCTCCCAGTAAATCCCACCCATTGAAGAATGGACTGTCAGACAAACTCTACACTGGTTCAAATACTCTGCAGTAAAAAACACCATGTTAGCAAAGCCAAAT